>NC_090332.1:63190826-63491103 GCF_035084215.1 Heptranchias perlo
GGTGTTTGTGTGCGTGTGTGTAGGGGTATGTGCGTGTGTGTGTGTAGGGGTATGTGCGTGTGTGTGTGTAGGGGTGTTTGTGTGTGTGTGTAGGGGTATGTTTGTGTGTGTGTGTAGGGGTATGTGTGTGTGTGTAGGGGTGTTTGTGTGTTTGTGTGTGTGTGTGTAGGGGTATGTGTGTGTGTGTAGGGGTGTTTGTGTGTGTGTGTGTAGGGGTGTTTGTGTGTGTGTGTGTAGGGGTGTTTGTGTGTGTGTGTGGGTGTGTTTGTGTGTGTGTGTAGGGGTGTTTGTGTGTGTGTGTTTGTGTGTGTGTTTGTGTAGGGGTGTTTGTGTGTGTGTGTTTGTGTGTGTGTTTGTGTGTAGGGGTGTTTGTGTGTGTGTGTGTAGGGGTGTTTGTGTGTGTGTGTGTGTAGGGGTGTTTGTGTGTGTGTGTTTGTGTGTGTGTTTGTGTGTAGGGGTGTTTGTGTGTGTGTGTGTAGGGGTGTTTGTGTGTGTGTGTGTGTAGGGGTGTTTGTGTGTGTGTGTTTGTGTGTGTGTTTGTGTGTAGGGGTGTTTGTGTGTGTGTGTGGGTGTGTTTGTGTGTGTGTGTGTGTAGGGGTGTTTGTGTGTGTGTGTTTGTGTGTGTGTTTGTGTGTAGGGGTGTTTGTGTGTGTGTGTGTAGGGGTGTTTGTGTGTGTGTGTGTGTAGGGGTGTTTGTGTGTGTGTGTGTAGGGGTGTTTGTGTGTGTGTATGTGTGTAGGGGTGTTTGTGTGTGTGTTTGTAGGGGTGTTTGTGTGTGTGTGTGTTTGTGTGTGTGTAGGGGTGTTTGTGTGTGTGTGTGTGTTTGTGTGTGTGTGTGTGTGTGTAGGGGTGTTTGTGTGTGTGTGTGTTTGTGTGTGTGTGTGTAGGGGTGTTTTTGTGTGTGTGTGTGTAGGGGTGTTTGTGTGTGTGTGTTTGTGTGTGTGTGTTTGTTGATGATGTGCGCTGGAGGGTTCTGGTTTATCTGAAGATCAATATCACAATTAAGGCTGAGGAATGCCATTTGGCCAATCCTAGTTCATCCATCCAGTAAGATCTATATTTTCCCCATTGCAGCATCTAATCATTTTTTAAATTATTCCAGGGTTTTTGCTTCTTCTATGTTAATTGTATCATCTGATTTAATTTTTTTTTATTCGTTCATGGGATGTGGGAGTCACTGGCGAGGCCAACATTTATTGTCCATCCCTAATTGCCCTTGAGAAGGTGGTGGTGAGCCGTCTTATTGAGCCATTGCGGTCCGTGTGGTGAAGGTTCTCCCACAGTGCTGTTAGGTAGGGAGTTCCAGGATTTTGACCCAGCGACGATGAAGGAACGGTGATATATTTCCAAGTCGGGATGGTGTGTGACTTGGAGGGGAATGTGCAGATGGTGTTGTTCCCATGTGCCTGCTGCTCTTGTCCTTCTAGGGGTAGAGATCGCGGGTTTGGGAGGTGCTGTCGAAGAAGCCTTGGCGAGTTGCTGCAGTGCATCCTGTGGATGGTACACACTGCAGCCATAGTGCACCGGTGGTGAAGGGAGTGAATATTTAAAATGGTGGATGAGATGCCAATCAAGTGGGCTGCTTTGTCCTGGATGGTGTCGAGCTTCTTGAGTGTTGTTGGAGCTGCACTCATCCAGGCAAGTGGAGAGTGTTCCATCACACTCCTGACTTGTGCCTTGTAGATAGTGGAAAGGCTTTGGGGAGTCAGGAGGTGAGTCACTCGCCACAGAACACCCAGCCTCTGACCTGCTCTTGTAGCCATAGTATTTATGTGGCTTGTCCAGTTAAGTTTCTGGTCAATGGTGACCCCCAGGATGTTGATGGTGGGGGATTCGGCAATAGTAATGTCAAGGGGAGGTGGTTAGACTCTCTCTTGTTGGAGATGGTCATTGCCTGGCACTTGTCTGGCGTGAATGTTACTTGCCACTTACCAGCCCAAGGCTGGATATTGTCCAGGTCTTGCTGCATGCGGGCTCGGACTGCTTCATTATCTGAGGAATTACAAATGGAACTGAACACTGTGCAATCATCAGCAAACATCCTCATTTCTGACCTTATGATGGAGGGAAGGTCATTGAAGAAGCAGCTGAAGATGGTTGGACCTAAGACACTGCCCTGAGGAACTCCTGCAGCAATGTCCTGGGGCTGAGATGATTGGCCTCCAACAACCACTACCATCTTCCTTCTATCAATTAGGATTAATTGTATTCAGGTGGTGTGTGTCAAGTGGGGACTCTCTCTTGTATCCTTTTTATATTAGAGTTTATCTAGGGTGTGGTGTGTGTGTAATGTGGATCTCTGTGAATAAAGGCTTGGAAGCAACTGAAGATCAGGGTCTAGTATCCTATCCTTCACCACTTGGCTGTCCAATTTATAACATCTAACTTTATCTCGGTTAATCAATCTTTGTATGAAGAACTTCCTGATATAAGTCCTAAATTTACCTTTTACTAGCTCGAACCTGTATCCCCTTGTCCTACTCTGAGACATCAGATGAGACATTAAAAGTACCTAAGCACACTTATCCAGCTGGGTGTTGCGCTTTCATTACATGAAGTGTGAAGGACCTGTGCACAATCGATGAGTGTGGCCATTAATATAACATATGGTGTAAACCATGGAATATATGATTAACATATTCATACCAGGAGTTACGTATAAGCCCACGGGTTACAACACTTTCCAGATACACACAGCAGCAGCCTAGGCACAGAGACTCCACAGCTATCACCTTAACAGTGACATAAGTGAATAGTTGTAAACAATTTTACAACACCAAGTTATAGTCCAACAATTTTTATTTGAAATCTATAAGCTTTCGGAGGCTTCCTCCTTCCTCAGGTAAATGTCCACATCATAAGTGAATAGAACAGAGAAGTTTCCTGTCCCAGAGCATGGATGAAGCTGCCATTGGCAAAGATGCAGACGGGTGCAGTGGAGACAGAGAGAGAAGCCTGCAAGTGCAGAGGACACACGAGACTCTTCCATGTATGATTCTGCTGTGTGGATTCACGACTGCTACATTCCTTGCCCTTGACAGAGAGAGAAGCCTGCAAGTGCAGAGGACACACGAGACTCTTCCATGTATGATTCTGCTGTGTGGATTCACGACTGCTACATTCCTTGCCCTATTCTCCTTGCTGCAAACTTGTTAACATTTTTTAAATTCATTCTTGGGAAATGGGTGTCGCTGGCAAAGCCAGCATTTATTGCCCATGAGCAGGTGGAGGTGGGCCTTCTCTTGATCCACTGCAGTCCATGTGGTGAAGGTACTCCCACAGTGCTGTTAGGTAGCACAATGGTAGTGCCACACAACACGATGGAGGGGTCCTCAGTGTGAAGATGGGACTTGGTCTCCACAAGGCCTCTTTCTCTGAGTGAGTACTGTGTTTCTTACCCAATAGCAGATCTTCCCTGGCACTGCTCAATGTGAGAGCTCACACTCTTGCAGGGGAGGGCTGTTGGGGTTTGGAATTGGGACAGAAGGGTGTACAGCTCCATCAGAAGTATTTGAAAAGAAACCTGGAAGAAGTTTTCCCAGAGTCAGTGGGCGCTAAATGGGGCCGTGTAGCGCCTGTTGTTTCTGCGCTACATGGCCTCTCCGACATCCAAGATGCACATTTCCTGCACCAGACGCCATCTTGGTATAAGAGTTAGCGCAGACGCAGATAACGATGGCTTCAATCAGTGTGCAACGATGATTTAAAGTGATAGACACCATTTTGGGACTTAGCGCTCAACTCAACGCACAGTCTTAACCCCGACCATCTGAACGTGTCTTAGAGTGCCTGGAGGACCCCCACCAGCGCTATTTAAAGGGACCATGCAGGATTTACAGGTTAGTGACTGGATTATTGCTTCTGGCTGCCAAGACATTTGTAACTGTTTTTGGAGGTCTCCTAGACTTCAATACTAGGACGCGGGGACATAGCCAAACATTTAGAGCCAGGACATGCAGGAGTGAAGTTAGGAAACGCTTCTACATGCAAAGGGTGAGAGACGATTGGAACGCTCTTCTGCAAACGGCAGTTGATGCTAGCTCACTTGTGAATGTTAAATCTGAGATCGCTAGATTTCTGTAAACCAAGGGTATTAAGGGATATGGGGCTAAAACGGGTATATGGAGTTAGGTCACAGGTCCACCATGATCTCATTCAATGGTGGAACAGGCTCGAGGGGCTAAATGCCACTGCCACTTGCTGCCTCCTGCTATGCACCACCTTCTCCTGCAAGAAAGCGGGACATGTGTCTGGGTGATGTGCCTGTCATGGTAGAATAGCTGCCAGTGTGTGTGGCCTGTGAGTTGAGGGTGGGCGGCTTGAAACAGTGGTAATGTGTAAGAGTGAGAGGAAGCACCTGATTGGAAGAGTTGAGTACTGATGGAAAGAGTTTGTTTGTATGTGGGTGATGGGGGGTGTAGTGCGTGGTGCAGTTGGTAGGAGATGCCACTTGACAGTTGACCTCACTCACCTTGCCCACTCATGTCAAAGTATTGAACTTCTTCCTGCACTGCATCCATGTTCATGATGCTGTGCGCCTGGCATTGACTTCACTCCCCCGCTGCCTCCCACGGTCTTTTGAGTATATGTCTGGAGGGCCTCTTACCCACCCCGTGCAGATACAGGATGTCCCTCCTTCTGTCCACCTCTTGCACCAAGGCCTCTAGTGCATCAGCAGAGAACCTTGGTGCATGCACTCTCACAGGCCTGGTACCAACTCAAATCAGCAGATTGGTGAGGTCAGGTATGCAGATTGGAGGATGTGGGATTTAGTAATGCGCAACCTTTATTCAATGTTTCAACATAACTCATCAGTGTGTAAACATAGAGATGGGACCTGCATCTGTGTTTTACGTGTGCGATCTCTGATCTCTGTTCAGACTCCAGGCAGATTTTCAGCAAATAACAGGTACCAGCTACATTTAAGAGATTTCGAAGAAACATCCTCCCTTTAAGAGATTGTCCTCCCTCTGGTGGTGGAAAGTGCAAATTGCATTGATTCCACGTGCAAGGCCTGGAAAGGAAGGCTGATTGCAGGTAAGTGCTCCCGTGGGTCCAAACTTGGGTCCTGCCTGCGCAGGGTCCGTCAGGCGCGGGGTGGTAGTGCACCAAAACGGACCCTTATCAAATTTTTCCCCCAGTAAAGCAATGTGGAAAATTGCCCAGGAATGTCCTGTCCACAAGAAGCAGGAGAAATCCATCAGTCTACTCTCAATCATCAGGAAAGTGATGGAAGGTGTCGTTGACAGTGCTATCAAGCGGCACTTGCTCACCGATAACCTGCTCACCGATGCTCAGTTTGGGTTCCGCTACATCTCCTGTACCCATACCTGTTCATAGCCTCCTTCCTGTTTCCCAACATTACATTTACGACTCTTCAGTATCTGGTCTGAAAGTTCAGGAAGAAAAGAACAGTCGAATGAGTGTGCACACAGTCAAACAGCATCTCTGTAAGTACAGTAAATCTTCCGTGATGGGATTCAAGGGGCCTTCTATTAATTTCTTTATATAAAAATATAATTATCTCATACAGGGAATGAAATATAATCCTCATAAATATCTTCTGTCATCCTTAATCTGCGAGGTAAAGTATCACGTCAAAGCAATAATTAATACAAATGTGAGTATTGCAAGGATATCCATTTCCTTTTTGGTAGTTAATTGTTATAAATGATATTTCTCTTTGTGCTTTTTTATCATCTCTCCCCTTTATCGTTGACAGACTCTATTGTTAAAGAAATATGTTGCATAATTGTATTTCTGTGGGTTCAGGTTAACCATTAAAGTTTGTTGAAAAGAACTATATCTTGCATTTATATAGTGCCTTTAATGTAGGGTTAACGTCCCAAGGCATTTCACAGGGACATAATCAGGTAACAACCTCAGGAGATTGAGCCCATGGGACAGTGCTTTGTTGTACTAACAAACTACATCACAGAATAGTAGAACATGAGTGTGGTTCACTAATGTCCTTTAGGGAAGGAAACCTGCTGTCCTTACCCTGTCTGGACTATACGTGACTCCAGTCTCACACCATTGTGGTTGGCTATTAACTGCCCTCTGAAGTGGCTTAGCAAGCCACTCAGTTGTGTCAAACTGCTCTCAGGGCAACTAGGGATGGGCAATAAATGCTGGCCTTGCCAGTGATGCCCATATTCTGAGAATGAAAAAAATATATATATACATGTTTATCATGAACTATATGGGAAAAGGTTAAATAAAATCTATGTGCTTGCAAATGAACGATTTTGGGTTGCAATTGCAATGAATGCAATGAGATTGTAATAAGGACAGAAAGACGAATGTTTAAACTTTGTAGAGAGCGATCTGTGACCTATATGAAGACATGAAGATGGTTTGCATCCAACAGCCATGCTGACATGACAGATTGCTGAAGAATAATGAGGGACACCAGAGGCAAGTGAAGAGAAGAGCAGACCAACAGACATCTGCATTAATAAAACGTGTAATTAACACTTGCACATAATGGAATGCTGAAAGTAAGAAGTGAAAGGGCCTCGAAGATGTTAAAAACAAGATAAGGAAGAAAACTGATCGTAAACAAGCCAGCCTGAAGAGGAGTGATGAAATTGCTGTGTTTGGACAAGAGAAGCCCGGGGCTGGCCAGAAGACGACAGTCTCCAGAAGATGAAGAAGAAGAAATCTTGGTCCATGTGGACCTAAAAGTTTGTGTAAACATGAGTCTATGTTATGCCACGGAAGCGAATGCAGGCAAGATTAGTCAGCAAATAATCATGCAATTGAATAAATATCAAAGGTTAATCAAACTCAGTGATTCCCTTTTTTCTTGGGTTCAAACTATTGGGAATCAGATATTCACCGGTTTGACAAGTTCCGATTGAATAGCTGGGCTACATCAGGTGCCTTACAGATCGGATATCAAATAAACAAATGAATTATCGTTGGAATGTCAGATGCTTGTGTGCCTCTGGTGTGGGCTCCTTCTACACGAAAGGCATTGTTATTAATTAATGTACAACACGCAGGCAACATTTAAAGCCGTTACTGTGTGCCAAAAGTGGGAAATTATTTCATGTGAGGTAAGATGCAGTATAAAACGTGACTTACAGAAATCCCAAGAAAAGTGGTAAACCAGAGAACAGGGAGAAGTATAAAAAACAACAAAGTGACACGAAGAAAATATTAAGAGCTGCAAAAAGGGAATACGAGGAAAAACTTGTAAATAATATAAAGGCTAATGGTATATTTATAAAAACCTTTACTAAGAGTAAGAAAGTGGCTAAGGGAGATGTGGGCCCATTAGCGACAGACACAGGGGATACGGTAATAGATAACAAAATAATGGCAGATTTATTAAACAAATACTTTGGCCCTGATATTTACGGGGCGGCGGAGAGGGAGTGGGGGAGGACGGTTGTGGGGGATGAAACCCGGAAATGCCGGGAACGGGCAGGTCTTGCCGAATTTAACAGCAGGAACTCATTATCATTTTTTAATTCCTTTTTCCGCCCGGCAGCCGGCCAGATCGACAGGCTGGGGACTGTTCTCGGCAATCGGGAAAGATCGCGGGTTGAAGGGGAGGTTGGCCGATCACAAGGCAGGAGGCTCGGGATCGCGGTTTGAGAGGGGGGGGATTGGCCGATCGTGGGGCAGGAGGCTCGGGATCACGGTTTGAGAGGGGGGGGATTGGCCGATCACAAGGCAGGAGGCTCGGGATCGCGGTTTGAGAGGGTGGGATTAGCCAATCGTGGGGCAGGAGGCTCGGGATCACGGTTTGAGAGGGGGGGGATTGGCCAATCACAAGGCAGGAGGCTCGGGATCACGGTTTGAGAGGGGGGGGATTGGCCAATCACAAGGCAGGAGGCTCGGGATCGCGGTTTGAGAGGGTGGGGTTAGCCAATCGTGGGGCAGGAGGCTCGGGATCGCGGTTTGAGAGGGTGGGATTAGCCAATCACAAGGCAGGAGGCTCGGGATCGCGGTTTGAGAGGGGGGGGGATTGGCCAATCACAAGGCAGGAGGCTCGGGATCGCGGTTTGAGAGGGGGGGGATTGGCCAATCACAAGGCAGGAGGCTCGGGATCGCGGTTTGAGAGGGGGGGGATTGGCCAATCGTGGGGCAGGAGGCTCGGGATCGCGGTTTGAGAGGGGGGGGGATTGGCCAATCGTGGGGCAGGAGGCTCGGGAACATGGGTTGAAGGGGGGGCAGTTCAGGCAGATTATGACAGCAAGGAGAGGCCGCGATCGGCAGAAGCTTTGCTTGGGGGCCGCGGGGAGCACTCCTGCTCCTCCTGGCTCACAAGCAGTGCTCTAAAAAGCATTTACCTTCTGTAGCCAGCTGCTCCCTTCTCCATTTAGTTGCCGGGTTTCCTGAGCCCTGGGAAACCCAGCCAGCAACTGTTAAATTTAAATCAGGTTCTCAACTGCACTGTAGGAGCCTGATTTAAATATTACAGAATCATAGAAATTTATGGCACAGAAGGAAGCCATTCGGCCCATCATGTCTGTGCCAGCCGAGAAAGAGCTATCCAGCCTAATCCCACTTTCCAGCTCCTGGTCCGCAGCCTTGCAGGTTATGGCACTTCAAGTGCATATTCAAGTACTTTTTAAATGCGATGAGGGTTTCTGCCTCTACCACCCTTTCAGGCAGCGAGTTCCAGACCCCCACCACCATTATAATGTAGTATCCTGCCTCTCCAAGTCTGGACATAGGCATGTCATGCAACCTGCTGCTGTAAAAATGGCGGCAGGCACATTCACGGCAGGTTGAGGTCGTGCTTCGCGATTTCTAATTTTTAACTTCCCTCAACCCTCTCCCGACCGTCGTGGGGGATTAATATCGACCCCTTTGTATCCGTGGAGTAGAAAATACAGTGGGTGAAGAGGATAAAATGCCAGTGATAGAAGAGAAACTAAAAATAACACAATGGGAGGAACTTATTTTATTCAATACTAATTTTAAAAAATGGTAATAGAGAAAATAATAGATAAATCTCCAGGACCTGATGGTTTCCACCCCAGAAGAGGGTGAGGAAATTGCAGATGCATTAATTATAATCTTTCAACGCTGTCTTGGTTCGGGAATTGTGCCGTTGGATTGGAAAATTGCTGATGTCACTCCATTATTTAAGAAAGGTTGAAGAGAGAAATCAGGTAACTACAGCGCTGCTAGTTTAACTTCAATTGTGGGGAAGCCACCAGAATCTGTAATTAAGGATACAGTGACTGAACATTTGAGCAAGTATGAGCTGGCCAGAGGGAGCCAGCATTGCTTTCTTAAAGGTGTCATGTCTGACTATTCTAGTTGAAATTTTTGGGGAGGTCACTAATAAGGTAGACAAAGGATTGTCTATGGATGTTATCTATATGGACTCCCAGAAGGCATTCAATAAGGTTCCACACGAAAGATTATTGGCAAAAATGAGAGTGAACGGAATTGGAGATAACCTTTTGACTTGGGTTGGAAATTGGTTGGGAGGTAGGAGACAGAGAGCGGGGATAAAGGGTATGTACTCAGATTAGCAGGATGTGACAAATCAGAGGCTAATTTGGCCAGCGTAGCACCCATTGTGCAGGTGCTATGCAGACTACTAAGCACCAAAAATGGCATCCAAGATGCGCGCGCACACTTCCGGTGTGACGTGTGCAGGACACCATATTGGTAAAGATGGTTGCCTAACAAATGCCGGCAGCATGTAGAGTAGGGAGATTATGACGTACATCATTGTGCAACACTGATTTGAAGCAGCTGGCGGCATTTTGGAACTCCCCGCTCCAGCCAACGCACTGTCCTCACCTCGCACAGCTGAACAGGAGTTAAAGGGCATGAAGGACCCCCCACCAGCGCTATTTAAAAGGAGTATGCAGCAGGCACAGGATAGTTGCTGGATTAGTTATTCTGGTTGCTGGTACAATTGTGGGTGTTTTTGGAAGTTTCCTGTACTTGGAGAAAGTTGCAATATTCTACAGAGAGTGGTCTGGCTGGTCGTGCAGTACTGTTAGTGGCATTTAAAATAGTGTGTTGACCAAAGTTGCTGCCCGACATGGGTGGCCTGTTAGGGCTTCCTCTGGGAATTGAACATGACTGGGAGCATGCAGAGAGGCCATGCAGAGCAGGACAAGCTGCCAGAAGAGGGAGGAGGAGGAGGAGGTGCAGGGCACTCAGTAGGAGGTCAAATCCAACGAGGGTCTTCAGGGACCAATTCTCTTACCTCAACTTCAGCAACAACCAGTGCATCCGACGGCTGCAGTTCACAAAAGAAGTCATGACTGAGATTTGTCAACTGCTGCAGGCCCAGAGCAGGGCAAGGATATCATTGCCTGTGGCTGTCAAGGTAACCGTGGTGCTTAATTTTTACGGCTCTGGCTCCTTTCAGGCTGCTGCTGGCGACATAAGCAACATCTTGCAGTTTGCAGTGCACTGCCGTATAAGGAAGGTCACAGAGACTCTGTACACACTCAGAAACAGATTCATCTCATTCCCTCTTGACAGAGTCAAGCAGCAGGAACGAGCAAGAAGGTTTGCTCGCATTGCAGGCTTCCCCATGGTGCAGGGTGTCATTGACTGCACGCACATTCCCTCGTGTGCTCCACATCTGAACTCAGCCAAGTTCATGAACAGAAAGGGATTCCACTCCCTCAATGTGCAGCTGGTGTGTGACCACAGGCAGCGCATCATGCAGGTGAATATCCCCTATCCTGGCAGCAGTCATGATTCCTTCATTCTGCAGCACTCCAACGTGGCACCTATATTTCAACCAGCACGGCGAATCAAAGACTGGCTACTGGGCGACAAGGGTCATCTTTTCGTGAAGTAGCCCATGACTCTAGTCCGGAACACACGCACATGTGCACAGCAGGCCGACGAGAGCCATGCTGCTATACGGAACATTATAGAGCACACCGTAGACGTCCACAAGCAACCCTTCCGCTGCCTGGATCTCTCTGAAGGAGCCCTGCAGTACTCAGCTGAGTGGGTATCAAGATTTGTTGTATTCTGCATACTGCACAACCTGGCTATTATGAGGGAACAGCCCTTGCCACCGCCTATCCGGCGAGAACCTGAGCCAGAGGAAGAGGCAGAGGAGGAAGAGACGGACGAGGAAGTGGAGGAGGAGAAAGTGGAGGAAGAGGCAGGGAGGCTACAAGTTTGACACACCCTGTCTGCCAGGGCTCTGTGTGATCAGATTATTAATGACCGATACTAGTAACCCCAAGGACACCTCCCCATTCACCAACAATCCCACACTCCTTACCATTCCTCTCCCACATGACCATCAAATCATTCTCCTTATGATTATGATGTGGAGATGCCGGTGATGGACTGGGGTGGACAAATGTAAGGAATCTTACAACACCAGGTTATAGTCCAACAATTTTATTTTAAAATCACAAGCTTTCGGAGATTTTTCCCTTCGTCAGGTGAATGAGTGGAAGGTTCTCAAATCTCATAACTTATATTAGGCTGGGTTAGCATCACACCAATCAAAAGGTGTCGTTGTTGTTCAAACAGGCCAGTCACGGAGAACAGCACGTCCCAGTACACTGGATATACATTGTGTCAATTACACAGACAGAAAGAAAGAGACCCAAATGGCAGTGAGAGAGAGAGAGAGAGAATATTAAAACACATAACTTTTTTTTTCCCTTTTTGCTGGTGGGGTTACGTGTAGCGTGACATGAACCCAAGATCCTTGACATTCAGCCACCGATCTTCGGGTCAGTGTTCTCCAAGGCGGCCTTCGAGACACACGACAACGCAAAATTGTCGAGCAGAAGTTGATAGCCAAGTTCCGCACCCATGAGGACGGCCTCAACCGGGATCTTGGGTTCATGTCACGCTACACGTAACCCCACCAGCAAAAAGGGGAAAAAAAAGTTATGTGTTTTAATATTCTCTCTCTCTCTCTGCCATTTGGGTCTCTTTCTTTCTGTCTGTGTAATTAACACAATGTATATCCAGTGTACTGGGACGTGCTGTTCTCCGTGACTGGCCTGTTTGAACAACAACGACACCTTTTGATTGGTGTGATGGTGTCCCAGCCTAATATAAGATATGCGATTTGAGAACCTTTCACTCATTCACCTGACGAGGGGAAAAATCTCTGAAAGCTTGTGATTTTAAAATAAAATTGTTGGACTATAACCTGGTGTTGTAAGATTCCTTACATTTGTCCTTATGATTATACATTGCTTCCTCCCTCAGCTCATCGCAGAAATGAAAACCAACACCAAATACAAATTTATCAATTAACCTATGTAATAAAGCAAACAAAATGAGACTCTTCACCCTTGTGCATTCTCTTAGTGCCTGTCGTTTATGTGCCTTTACCTTTCCTAGTGCTCCTATGAGGTGCTCCCCCAGTGACTGGAGCATGGGTGGTGGAAGGCTGCTGACCTTCAATGGCCTTGGAGGATGACCTTGAGCAGCTTTGGGCCAGGAAGGCCCGGCTTCAGACAGCACCACCTAGGCCTGGGCTGCAGCACTCAGGGTCTGGCTGGTTGACAGGCAACAGCAAGGGCACTGGAAGAATGGCAGGGGTGGGAGCAGGAATGCTGTCATCCTGAGAGGACAGCAGGTTCACCTCCCATTTTTTTTTATTCATTCATGGGTTGTGGACGCCGCTGGCGAGGCCAGCATTTATTACCCATCCCTAATTGCCCTTGAGAAGCTGGTGGTGATTCATATATTTAGTTTCAATGAATTGGTCTGTACATTTCAACCCTCATCAAAAATAGAAATAGGACCTGAAGACATGACAACAGAAAAGTGAAAAGCGAGAATACGACCAATGGAAAATGACTAAGGAAAGGACTAATCCTGACTTCCAGAAGGCATTCGACAAGGTTCCACATAAGAGACTGTTAACAAAAATGAGAGCGCATGAAATTGGAGGCAACCTATTGGCTTGGATAGGGAATTGGTTAGAAGGTAGGAGCCAGAGTAGGGATAATGGGTATGTACTCAAATTGGCAGGATGTAACTAGTGGTGTAATGTCACAGTTATATAAAGCTCTGAATAGACCCCTTTTTGGAGTTCGGGGCACCACACCTCAGGAAGGATATATTGTCCTTGGAGGGGGTGCAGTTTCACCTGAATGATACCAGGGCTAAAAGGGTTAAATTATGAGGCTAGGTTGCATAGACTAGGCTTGTATTCCCTTGAATATAGAAGATTAAGGGGTGATCTAATTGAGGTGTTTAAGATGATTAAAGGATTTGACAGGGTAGATAGAGAGAAACTACTTCCTCTGGTGGGGGAGTCCAGAACAAAATTAGAGCTAGGCCGTTCAGGGGTGTCGTCAGAAAGCACTTCTTCACACAAAAGGTAGTGGAAATCTGGAACTCTCTCTCCCAAAATTCTGTGGATACTAGATCAATTGAAAGTTTCAAAACTGAGATCGATAGATTTTTGTCAGGCAAGGGTATTAAGGGTTACGGAATCAAGATGGGTCGATGGAGTTAAGATACAGACCAGCAATGATCTAATTGAATGGTGGAACAGGCTCGAGGAGCTGAATGGCCTACACCTGTTCCTATGTTCCCAACTGACCAGTCAGGAGAACCTCCCAATAAAAGAAGGCAAACTAATGAGATTGCTGAAAATACGTTTTGACTGGTGATTCATTGAGAAGTTGCTATTTATAATTTGCTATCTGACCAACCAGTCTTTCCACCTTGTAGCCACCAATTATTGCTTCCATCAATCTGTAGTCAGAGGCAATGGGCTGGATTCTTCTCCAGGAGGGAAAATGTGAATACTGTTGCCTACTGTCCCCACCCCCTCCCCCTCAACTATATTTCCCTTCCTGCCCCCTGCCAGGGACCACCACTGACCAGTTCTTTCCCAATTGCCACATACAAACGACAGCGAGGAGGCTCCGATGGACTTTCCCAGTGTTCATGCCACTTAACGCCACTTCGGGCATTGCCATATGGAGAGAGGTGGTCGGACCGGGGGGACGGTACAGGCCTTGGAAGTAAAATGAGTGAAAAGTCTGTTTAAAATAGATCTTAGAAAAAAAAGCTCTTTACTTAAAATGTAATAAACATTTGCAGTAACTATCAGGTAAGGTAGTGGGATCCAAGGTAATAGGGCCATTCAAGATGCAGTTAGATACCATGCTGGAATGTCAGCTCGACAGTCGCGTGGCCTTTTCTTACCTTTGACCTCATTTTAAAATTTATTCAGCATTCTTTCCACTGCCAATACCTAAGAATTTGACAAAATTGTACAGTGGGTTATTTGTACCACTCAAAAACCCTCATCTTCCCGGAACTCCCTACTTCAGAGGTAGAGAAAAATACAGAGTGGCAGAAACTCAGGGAATCACAGGTAATGAGGCCTAATGATACAGGACTCACTTGTCTTGTGCTTCTCATTAAATGTAAATAGAGGGAGAAGTCCATTTGTAAGTATGGTGGTGACAGGTTCTTAATAGTTTGCATCCAAACTCCATTTGTCACGGTACAGATTCATTCTACTCATTCTAATTTATTAAATTTAATAAATGTATCTACTTTATTAAATTCCTTAGCTGTGTCTGAGGAAATACTTCCCTTAAACTTTCTATAATGCCCATCGTATTCTGGTTCAACTATCATTTTGCACACCACCATGAGTTTGATTAAACCTTATGGCAGCTACTTTCTGCATTCACCAATTTGTACACTGCTTGGCAGTTTTGCAGATCCTGAGCTGACCCTGGTTTAAAGTCTGAGGATAGCACGATGCATTTTGACTCTTTGATGCTTCACATTTTTGCCTTAGATTACTGTAGGCTTTAGGGGTATTTCTCCAGTCCGCGCATGTGTCTGTTACCTTAAGGTGTCAGCCTTGGCTCAGTGGTAGCAATCTTACTTCAGTCAAAAGTTTGTGGGATCGAGTCCCACTCCAGAAACCTGAGCACAGAATCTAGGCTATCACTTCGGTGCAGTACTGAGGGACTACTGCACTGTCGGAGGTGTCGTCTTTCAGATGAAATGTAAAACCTAGGCCCCGTCTGCCCTCTCAAGTGGACATAAAAGATCCCATGGCACTATTTTGAAGAAGAGCAGGGGAGTTCTCCCCGGTGTCCTGGCCAACATTTATCCCTCAAGGATATCAGGTCACGATCTCATTACTGTTTGTGGGACCTTGCTGTGCTCAAATTGGCTGCATTTCCTACATTATAACAGTGACTATGCCTTAAAAGCACTTCACTGGCTGTAAAGCACTTTGGGACATGCTGAGGTCATGAAAGGCGCTATATAAATGCAACTTCTTTCTTTTTAACACTAACTTCTCAAGCTTTATTCTGTTCATTGTACAGTGTCTTCATCCAGGAGAGACTGCACCCAATCTGGGTGAAAAGTGCTTTATGGGATTCACGTTCAGCTTTCACTAAGTTTCATTTTAGCTGAAGATATGGTTTACTTCCACAGTGATGTTCAACATATTTTATCTTCTGTTCCAATTGTGTGATTTCAGCAAACTTCAGTTTCTCAGTCAATCTTGTAGCAGTGTCGTGAAAGTTTCTTACAATGACCCCAGGGAGCCCACTGAGCTCTTGCTAATATTCTTGACTGTAGTCTAGCCTGTTGATGGACTTCTCCAGCAGCCAGATATTGATCAAGCCCCATATTCCTGAACAATTATCCTTCTTTAGCTTATTTAATTAAAATGTCCTCCTCACTAGTTGCATCCCTGATGAGAAATAGGGAGAAAAAACCTCTTTACATAAGAGCACCAACATGTGACACAATAACAGACTCATTTTTAAATGAATCAAATAATGGTGGTGAGAACATTTCACTCAACACCTTAACGTCTCCGAATTTTATTTAGCACGCATTGGTGAACGGAATATAATGATGAAAATTTATTTTAAATCTCATTTCACTAAGATGATGCCAGGGTTGAATGGTTTTAATTATGAGGAGAGACTAGAGAAATCGGAACTTTGAGAAGCTTAAGAGGAGATCTGATAAAGTTGTTAAAAATTATGAAGGGTTTTGATTAGGAAAAACTATTCCCACTGGTTAGTGAATAAATAACTAGTGACACAAATTTAAAGTTATCACCTAAAGAATGAGGGTAGATTAGGATTTTTTTCATATAGAGAGACTAATAAGGATGTGAAATGTCTTACCAGAAACAGTGGTGAAAACAAAATCCACAGTTGCTTTTAAAAGGGAAGTGGGTAAATATTCAAAAAGAAAAAATTAAAAGATTATGAGGAAAGTGCAGGAGAAAGGCCCCTTCAGAGAGTTAGGGCAGGTGCGATGGTATTAATGATCTACTTCTGTACTGTAAAATTCTATACTCTCTCTCCTGCTTGGTGGAAACTGAGCCGGGGCGGGGGCCGTTAAAATAAAGACAACGACTTACCCCCTCCGATCCCGCCATGTCCCGATGTTAACCTGCTCTTTTGAGCAGGTGGGCGGGACATCTGAAGGAAAACAGCGAGGTCCTACTTTAGATATGTAGATCAGGTCCGATGATGCTTTCTCTTGATATAAGCGAGTGGATTGCCTAGGCCACCTCAGAGGGCAGTCAAGAGTCAACCACATTGGTGCAGGACTGGAGTCACATCCAGGCCCAGACCAGGTAAGGATGGCAGGTTTCTTTCCCTAAAGGACATTAGTGAACCAGTTGGGTTTTTACATCAATCTGACCGATTCATTGTCACTTTTACTGATACCAGCTTCATATTTCCAGATTTTTTCAACTGAAATCAAATTTTCCATCTGCCATGGTGGGATTTAAACTCACATTCTCTGAATCACTAATCCAGTAACATAACCTCTACACTACCATCTCTAGCATCTAGAACACTCCCTTAAGGAAGTGGGTGAAATATTTTCCTTCAAGGCTTGTCCATTGAAAGTCCTGGTTGTGTCAGGCGCCCAGTTGTCTGATAGGAGCTCGCGATGCGCCGAGTGCTGCACCAGGAGCACTGGAGGTGAAAGTTCGGCCCCTGTTAGAAGTCTGTCTCTCTGTGAGCGGAGGTTGAAGTGTCGAGTCATTCATTATGTTCTTGGAGCATGTACTGCATAACAGGAGTGACCTGGGTACATCTCTGTGGAAATCCAACACAGCCTTCCTCAGAGTCCTTCATGTTCTCAGTGAGTGGATAATGTACTAGAATCCAATTTTTTCAAAATATCTGCTCATGGTTGTCTCCAGCAACACTCTACTGTCAGGTTATTATAGTATAATAGGCTAATATAAATAAACATAAATTGAAATGAAATGCTGGAACTTTCTTAGCACTGTATAATTGGAGTTTTATAATATCTGACAAGTCTCATTGGGGGCCTGCTCCCCAGAAAAAAATGAGATGGGAAGACTTGAGGCTTGAGGCCTACAACACACCCAAGGCCTTTAATGCACCCTGTGTGGGAGTAAGTGCAAAGCTGGTAGGGAGTCACACACTAGGCTCATTAGATCCCCGCGCCCCCCCCCCCCATGTTAATTAGGTGCTCACCGATGTGGCTGGAGGACCAGAGTTCCAGCTGCACAGGGCCCATTTCAAACAGGCTAGTTTTAAGTTTTTTAAGAATATCTCTGCCCTTAGCCCCCTTGGCAATATTGAGCCACATATCTGGTGCCCACATACTGCCCTATGGCCCTTGCCCCCATACTGTGCCCAGTGGCCCTCCTCTCCCCCACCCCGCCCCTACCAATGCTGGGAAAGCGCCTGATGCACAATGGGAAATTAGCAGCTCTTTACCGATTACTGGTTTTGGTACTACAGCCCTGGCACGAGAAATGCCCCGGGAGCACCAATAAATCATGCCAACAGCTGATATTGCTTCATCTGGCTCGCCACTCAACAACAACAACAGCAGCTTGCATTTATATAGTGCCTTTAAGGTAGTAAAATATCCCAAGGCTCTTCTCGGGAGTATTATCAAACAAAATTAAATCCAAGCCACATAAAGAAATATTAGGATGAAGAGGTAGGTTTTAAGGAGCGTCTTAAAGGAGGAGAGAGAGGCAGACAGGTTTTGGGAGTTAATTCCAGAGCTTAGGGCCTAGACAGCTTAAAGCATGGCCGCCAATGGTGGGGTCACATATAGGTTACATATGAGACCATATAACCATCCCCTATTAGTAGCTTCTGTAATGATTCGTGCTCTTGCCAACACTATTACCTTATGTTCGCAACAAAAAATGACGGTTTCCATCAGCAAACTGAGTCTCCTATGAACCAAAGCCTGTGCCCTAATGTGTGTAACAGGATTAACACTTATCCCTTAACTACAACATATTCCACCAGAGATCACACATTCTCCAGTTTATGGTGACAGGTGGTAAATACCACACTGTCGGACCATTACATTCAGGCTAAAGCGAAAAGGTTTATTTTCAAGTAAAAACAAAAAGAAAGACTTGCATTTATGACCTTTTACAACCTCAGGACATCCCAAAGTGCTTTACAGCCAATGAAATACTTTTGACGTGTAGTCACTGTTGTAATCTAGGAAATTAGGCAGCCAATTTGTGAACGGCAAGGTCCCACAAACAGCAATGTGATAGGTTGAGGGATAAATATTGGCCAGGACACCAGGGAGAACTCCCCATGTCTTCTTCAAATAGTGCTATGGGACCTTTTATGTCCACCAGAGAGGGCAGATGGGGCCTCGGTTTAATGTCTCATCCAAAAGACAGCACCTCCAACAGTGTAGCACCCCCTCAGTACTGCACTGAAATGTCAGCCTAAATTATGTACTCAAGTCTCCGCACAACCTTCTGACTCAGAGGCAAGAGTGTTACTGCTGAGCCAAGGCTGACATCTAAATAACAAAACACATAGAAGCAGTGAGTTGCAGTACGATAGGCTTCATCACCCAGAAGATACAACTACACAATTGCATGGCATACTAATAAGCAATTTGAAACATATTTTCTAGATGTTACCTGTTAAAGAAAAGAAATAAATTGCATTTATATAGCGATTTCCACAGCTTCACTTGTGGGGGTGGGGCTTGATCCTACAACCTTCTGACTCAGAGGCAAGAGTGCGACAACTGAACCAAAACTTTAAATGAAGCTTCATTTATCTGTTTAATCATCCTGTCTACTCCATTTTGAACTTTAATAAGGAAAGGTAGCTTTTATTTTAACTCTTTAGTTATTTCAAAATAGTAAAATATATATTTTTTTCTGTATGACACAGGGCAATAATTTTGCTTTTGTTGCAGCTTCCTCCATATGATATAAATATTATGTGACTGGGAAAGAAAAAACAGTTTCCACTGGCAGGAGGGTCAGTAACCAGAGGACACAGATTTAAGATAATTGGCAAATAAACCAGAGGGAAGATGAGGAGAATTTTTTTTACTCAGTGATTTGTTCTGATCTGGAATGCACTGTCTGAAAGGGTGGTGGAAGCAGATTCAAGAGTAACTTTCAAAAGGGAATTGGATAAATATTTAAAAAGGAAAAAGTTGTGGCGCTATGGGGAAAGAGAAAGGGAATGGGACTAATTTGATAGCTCTTTCAAAGAGCCGGCACAGGCATGATGGGCTGAATGGCCTCCTGTGATTCTATGAAAAGGTTTTCATGGTTTAAAGTACTTTTAGAACCTCTTCATTAAGTTACAGAATTCGAATCCCCTTCTAAGATCCTATTGGGCAGATAATGTAATGGGAAGGGGACATCTGATGCCTGAAAATGCATTAGCTCCCTGTATATTCCGGTGCAGAGGCCTGAGTTTACATCATGCTCGGTGCATCTTATGAACCCCAGCACAGTTCTCCAATAACTGAAGCGCTGGGAGCGTAAGATTTTTGCAAGGCTTATTGGTTACTTCAGGAAATATTTGAATCTGAAGCCTCCACGTCATGTATTTGGAGGAGCAACCCTCAAGACACTTAGTGCCTCTTTGGAAAGGACACTTCAGGGAGGCACGTGGGAAGACAAAAAAATTGGACCCAGGTAAGTTCATCCCTTTATATAGTACTACCCTTATCGAGCTGCCCACAGTTTCTCTGGCTTCCACCAGCCGATACTTCAATGGTGTCTTTGTGCTCCACTGGTTAAAAACACGTTGCTTTATGGGCAGCCAGCAGCACTTCCCCGGCTGGTGGCATCCACCAATAGGACCCATGTGACCTGTGGCATACAGGCACATCTAGCACTGGATGTCAGGAGTGCCCCTAAGGTATTTAAATAACTTGGTTTGATTATATTGCAAGGTCAACTTAATTCTTTGCAGGAGAATGTCTAAGTTGCATTATCAGACACATCAGGACACATTTTTTCTGCAAGTACATCACTTACTACCTAATTATGCACTCTTTTTGTTCCATATATCAGTGCAAAATAGAATTTTTCTCTACCTTTCAGGATGATATGTGGTAACATTTATCAACTTTCTTTTTTTGTCTTAAATGTTTGCAACTGAAGGTGTAATTTTCCCTTCCTATTGTCCATTGCAACAGGGAACATGCATTCCAGGACCCAAAGGGTACATTGTCTTCTTATTACACTTGAGCATAAGGGTTCATCTGGGTAAATTGAAAAGAGGAAGATTAGGCAAAGATGATTGCACACTTGTAATGGGACCTACTCAATTTTCCACTGATTTGAATTAATTGACATCAAATTGGGCGATTGAATTACAGGCCTGTGATCCTCCGTGCCTGTTTTTTCCTCTTTGATAGTGGGTAGGTACTCACATTGGCAGGATGTGACGAGTGGAGTCCCGCAGGGATCTGTCTTGGGGCCTCAATAATTCACAATATTTATTAACAACTTAGATGAAGGCATAGTAAGTCTCATATCTAAGTTTGCCAATGACACAAAGATTGGTGGCATTGTAAGCAGTGTAGATGAAAACATAAAATTACAAAGCGATATTGATAGATTAGGTGAATGGGCAAAACTGTGGCAAATGGAATTCAATGTAGACAAATGTGAGGTCATCCACTTTGGATCAAAAAAGGATAGAACAGGGTACTTCCTAAATGGTAAAAAGTTAAAAACAGTGGATGTCCAAAGGGACTTAGGGGTTCAGGTACATAGATCATTGAAGTGTCATGAACAGGTGCAGAAAATAATCAATGAGGCTAATGGAATGCTGGCCTTTATATCTCGAGGACTGGAGTACAAGGGGGCAGAAGTTATGCTGCAGCTATACAAAACCCTGGTTAGACCGCACCTGGAGTACTGTGAGCAGTTCTGGGCACCGCACCTTCGGAAGGACATATTGGTCTTGGAGGGAGTGCAGCGTAGGTTTATTAGAATGATACCCGGTCTTCAAGGGTTAAGTTACGAGGAGAGATTACACAAATTGGGGTTGTATTCTCTGGAGTTTAAAAGGTTAAGGGGTGATCTGATCGAAGTTTACAAGATATTAAAGGGAACAGATAGGGTGGATAGAGAGAAACTATTTCCGCTGGTTGGGCATTCTAGGAGTAGGGGGCACAGTCTAAAAATTAGAGCCAGACCTTTCAGGAGTGAGATTAGAAAACATTTCTACACACAAAGGGTGGTAGAAGTTTGGAACTCTCTTCCGCAAACGGCAATTGATACTAGCTCAATTGCTAAATTTAAATCTGAGATCGATAGCTTTTTGGCAATGAAAGGTATTAAGGAATATGGGCTAAAGGCAGGTACATGAAGTTAGATCACAGATCAGCCATGATCTTATCAAATGGCGGAGCAGGCATGAGGGGCTCCTGTTCCTATGTTCCTATTTGCATTGTGCCCAGTTGATCCATTCTGGTATGGCCAAGTACAATAAAAGGGAAATCTGCACCAAAGAGTAGTGCTGCCCATCATATGCTTTGAAATTAAAAAGAAAATCTATCTTTTTCTCGGAAATCTTACATCTGTGCACACTTCCTGTCTGCACCACTTGATTTCCTGTTAACATGTTTTTGTCATATATTTAGTGCCTTTTTTGGCATTATGAATTCCTATGAAAAACACCTATGTAAACTTATTATAATGATTATGCAATCCAGCCATTAGGCCCCACAGTTCTCTCAAAACGCTTTCTGAAATTTTTTTTTATGCACATTTTTTTCTTCAGTAACTGAAATTTATAATGTCTAAAATAAGAGTTCAACCAAATTTTTTTTAAAAAGAAAAAAATACACATTTCACAATAACTTTTTAATGTACAAAAAGAAAGACTTGCATTTATTTCACGACCTCAGGATGTCCCAAAGCACTTTACAGCCAATTAAATACCTTTTTTGAAAGTGTAGTCACTGTTGTCATGTAGGAAATGCAGCAGCCAATGGATCCACGGCAAGGTCCCACAAAAAGCAATGTGATAATGACCAGATGTGCTGGTTTAGTGATGTTGGTTGAGGGATAAATATTGGTCAGGACACTGGGGAGAACTCCCCCGCTCTTCTTCGAATAGTGCCATGGGATATTTTATGTCCACCTCAGTTTAACATCTCATGCGAAAGATGGCACCACCAACATTGCAGCACTCCCTCATTACTTCACTGGAATGTCAACCTAGATTATGTGCTCAAGGCTCTGGAGTGGGACTTGATCCCACAGAAAATTATTTTCAATTGCTGAAGGTGCCTCATTGGAAAATAACCCCTTATGTGGCATATTATTCTACAAGCAGATAAGTATTTTTTGAGATTTATCAAGCTAAGGGAGTACAGACAGTGACCTACAGTTGTCCATCTTTCAGCCATCTGGTCTGACACTAAATGAACATATATCATCCAGCTAGGTTGACTTAAAGTATAAGCCTCTGTTAATGGTTGTTATGGATCAGGTGAACGGTGTGGAAGGAGGAAGCCTCCGAAAGCTTGTGGAATTTAAAATAAATTTGTTGGACTATAACTTGGTGTTGTAAAATTGTTTACAATTGTCAACCCCAGTCCATCACCGGCATCTCCACATCGAGATTACAAACGGCCAGGATCAGCCTGAGAAAGTGTCCAGGAAGCAGGATGGAATCGGTGGCTAGGGAACGGAATTTGTGGTGGAGGCCGAAGACAATGGCTTCAGTCTTCCCAATATTTAAATGGAGGAAATCTATCTTAACCTGATAAAGAACCAGCTATTTGGAACTGTGTTCTAGTCAATCACCAAACATGAGCCCAAGGTCAATGTTGAGTCAGAGTACAGTAGACAGAGAAGTAGGAAAACTTTGTAAATTTAAAAATAAAAATATGCTAAAGTAAGATAAAATGGAAGTTCAACTAAAGCTTTTACAACCCCATATGTCTCCAGTACTTACACGTAATGCAAAAAAAAAGTGAAATCAACATTAAACAAAGAGATGAAAATGCTAGTGAAAATAGCGCAGTGTGAAATCATAAAACACCTCATAAAAATACCTGACGGACAACAATTTACAGTTCTGAGTCTTAGAAATCAGCACGGAAAACCTACTGAGAGCAACTGCACTTTAATGGCAGCAGTCAAATCCAAACTTCCTTCTCATTTCAAAATCCAGTGCCATTCTTTTTCATTTACATCTGTCTTTCTTTCACTACATTTAAATAAAATCCTCATTAGAGAGGCATTAGATAGAATGGAGAGATGGAGCCTTTCATTTGTGCTCAGCAACCCTTTCACTGTCTAATATCTGAATAGTTTTGAATCTTCAAATTGGCTCTTTTGCTTCCAGGATGTTGTTCCCTGTTATGGATTACTTGCTCCTGCCAGTGGAGCATGCTTTACTGAATAGTAAATCAGTTTGTATAGCAACCAAATCTGGGCACAATACAATTTAGCATTAGTTTCTTTCCAAGTTGTAAACAGAGCCCTTGAGCTAGTCAAAGTCTTTTTTTCACATATTTTGATGGTTGCACAGATGAAGAGAAAAACCTCAGAGAGAAGTATGTTTCCTGCTCAGAATGAGCAGATGCTACATTCCGCCCTCATCACTTTAGAATCCTCTAAAAACTTAGCTACTTTTGCTAAAGTTTAATGTTGATGAATATGCAGAATATTTGGGTTGGGATGAACTCAAGCCTGACATCCAGGTCCATCCAAACAAGTCCAATCAATTTGAGCTTTTCCACCACTGAGTCAAAGTTGGTACTTCTTTCACCAACAAACCTGACTATAAACCTGTCAGACAATACACGTAACTATTTGCAGAAGCATTTGTAGGCACTTTGAAGATTTGCTTCTCTGTGAATTATCAATGTGTACAGACTGCTTCTTTGTCAATTATCAATGTGTACAGACTACTTCTCTGTGAATTATCAGTGTATTGAAATTGCTTCACTGAGTTAAAAATGGTTTAAAAATCTTGAAATATGACAGGGAGTGGCCCATACAACTGAACCTGAGAGAATATCTAAGGCAGATCCAAAATTGGCTACATTGTCATGTTCAAATAATACATGCAGTCCACGGTATCAACTTGTGGTACTTCTCATTGGATTAATCAAGTAGGTGAATCCAAATTCTATAAGTTTGGGCACCAGAGATAAGCTAATTTCTTGATTTTATTAATATTGACAGAAAGTACAAGCAAATCTATTTGCCTATATACTCACAAGTAGGATACTCATCAGGTATTGACAAAATTCCATTCAAGTTAGATCTCAGACAGAATACAAAAGTACTACAGACAATTCATATTTATTCACCTAGATGAACAGTTCCTAAGCAACATCAGGTGACTTGCTCTGAACCTATTAATTCTGAGATTATTGTCTTGTGATCCTTATGTGCTGCTACTGCACCAGTAGGTGTCAATGTTGCACCACATATACTTCACTCTCACTGCAATGTAGTTGGCCACATTTCTTATCAATAGAAGTTGCAATATAGTTGGACAGCTGTTATAATTCACACTTTTTCCAGGATATTAATAACCTAACCCAGACATAATGGGGGTTAAGTTGGTTAACCACCGAATCCAGGTGTGGGCATCGTAGTACGTGATTAACCCGTGCCCAGTGTTACCGACGCAGCCAGCATGTTAGATTGGTGCTGCAACTTCATTTACCTGATTGATGCGCAGTGTGGAGCCCTAGCTACATTCGTCTCTCCATTTTCTCCATTCTCTCCACTTCTCACCAGCAAAGGGGGCCCAAATGTCGGGTGAGTTGCTCGCACCTCTTAAAGGCAGCCTGCACCTCTTATTTGCAAAAAATAAGATACAGGTCTGCACAGAGTCTGAACGGAGATCAGACATCGCACACGTAAAATACAGATGCAGGTCTCGTCCCTATGTTTACAAACTGCTGAGTTATGTTAAAACATTGAATAAAGGTTGCACAGTACTAAATCCCACATCCTCCAATCTGCACTCAGACCTCACCAATCTGCTGATCTGAGTTTGTACCAGGCCTGCAAGAGAGTGTGATCCAAGGTTCTCTGCTGATGCGCTAGAGGCCTTGGTGCAAGAGGTGGACAGCAGGAGGGGCACCCTATATCTGCAGGAGGGCAAGAGGCCCTCCAGACATACACTCCTGAGGCAGAGGGATGCAGTAAGGGACAAAGTCAATGCCATGCGCATAGCACTACCGATATGGATGCAGTGCAGGAAGAAGTTCAATGCTTTGACACGAGTGGTCAAGGTGAGTGAGGTCAACTGTCAAATCGTATCTCCTACCAACTGCACCACTAGCCGCATCCACTGCTCCACACACTACACCCCCCACACACATACCAACAAGCTCTTTCAATCAGTACTCGATTCTTCAAATCAGATGCTTCCTCTCATACTCAGACATTACCACTGTTGCAAGCCGCACACCCACAACTCACAGGTCACACACACTGGTAGCTATTCAACCATGACAGGCACATCACCCAAACATCCTGCAGGACACTCACCGACACACGTCCCGCTTTCTTGCAAGAGGGTGGCGCATAACAGGAGGAGTGGCATTTAGCCCCCCGAGCCTGTTCTGCCATTCAATAAGATCATGGCTGATCTGTGACTTAACTCCATATTAGCCCCATATCCCTTAATGCCTTTGGTCAACAACATCTATCAATCTCAGACTGAAAATTAACAAGTGAGCTAGAATCATCTACCGTCTACGGAACAGCGTTCCAACTTCTCCCACCTTTTGTGCGTAGAAGCATTTCCTAACTTCACTCCTACACGTTCTGGCTCTAAATGTTAGGCTATGTCCCCTAATCCTAGTATTCAATTATAGGAGACCTCCAAAGACAGGTACAAATGCATCAACAGCCAGAAGCAATAATCCAGCAACTAACCTGTAAATACTGCACGGCCCCTTTAAATAGCGCTGGTGAGGGGGTCGCCCAGGCCGTCTAGGACATGTTTAGTTGGTCGTAGTTAAGACAGTGCATTGACTGCAGCGTTCAGTGCCAAAATGGTGTCTATGCCTTTAAATCAGCGTTGCACACTGATCTAACGCACATTCTCCTTACTTTACATTCTGCCAGCGTTCGTTATCTGCGCCTGCGCAAGCCGCTGTACCAAGATGGCATCTGGCACACATCACGCAAGAAATGTACACGCGCATCCCAGATGCCATTTTGGAACTTCAGAAGGCCGCATAGCACCGAAACAACGGGCGCTACATGGCCCAATTTCTAGCCCATAGTCTCCAAACTACATTGTTGGAGCACTGTAGAGGGAGTTGTACTTTGCGTCTAACCACACTATCCCGGAAATGGGAGTCATTGATGCTGCTACTGGGTGCACAAGATAGGAAGGATTCTATTCCTCAGCACAAATAATCACCAACAATTCATCATCTTTTTTTAAAGGAAAGCAAGTACTAAAAGATAAAAGATATTCATATTATTATATAATTATTGCAAAATGCTTAATCCATTACTAGTGAATCAAAGTAACCCAAGGAAAACAGGGAACTACAGGCCAGTTAACCTGAC
This sequence comes from Heptranchias perlo, assembly GCF_035084215.1. Lineage (NCBI taxonomy): Eukaryota > Metazoa > Chordata > Chondrichthyes > Hexanchiformes > Hexanchidae > Heptranchias > Heptranchias perlo. The sequence goes on from NC_090332.1 coordinate 63,217,609, forward strand.
GTCAGTCATCGGGAAATTGCTGGTATCCATTATTAAGGAAGTGGTAACAGGGCACTTAGAACATCATAATATGGTTAGGCAGAGTCAACATGGTTTTATGAAAGGGAAATCATGTTTGACAAATTTATTAGAGTTTTTTGAGGATGTAACTAGCAGGGTAGATAAAGGGGAACCGGTGGATGTCGTATATTTGGATTTTCAAAAGGCATTCGATAAGGTTCCACATAAAAGGTTGTTACGCAAGATAAGGGCTCGTGGGGTTGGGGGTAATATATTAGCATGAATAGAGGATTGGTTAACGACAGAAAATAGAGAGTAGGAATAAATGGGTCATTTTCAGGTTGGCAGGCTGTAACTACTGGGGTACTGCAAGGATCAGCGCTTGGGTCTCAGCTATTTACAATCGATATTAATGACTTCGATGAAGGGACCGAATGTAATGTATCCAAGTTTGCTGAAGATACAAAGGTAGGTGGGAAAGTAAGCTGTGAGGAGAAAACATTGGGCGCTAAATTGGGCCGTGTAGTGCCCGTTGTTTCAGCGCTACACAGCCCCTCCAACATCTAAGATGGCATCTTGGATACGCATGCACGTTTTCTATGTGACGTGCGCCAGACGCCATCTTGGTATAGGAGTTAGTGCATGCGCTAATACCGAACGCTGGAAGCATGTAAAGTAGGGAAAAAATGGCTACAATCAGTGTGCTTCGCTGATTTAAAGTGATGCACACAATTTTGGACCTTAACACTCAGCTCAACGCACAGTCTTATCCCCGACCATCTAAATGTTTCTTACAGCGCCTGAAGGACCCCCCACCAGTGCTATTTAAAGGGCCATGCAGATGTTGCAGGTTAGTTGCTGAATTATTGCTTCTGGCTGCTGGAGGAGTAGGAAGTGTTTTTTAAAGGTCCCTATTGTTATTAAGAGTTCCTACACTATTTTTTAGAGTGCTTTGGCAGGTACTGCCTTACGGGTCGGAAAGTTACAACCCTGGTGGAACAACATTCCTGCCAACCATGGGCGGTCTGCTAGGGCTCCCGCTGGGCATTGAGCATGACTGGGAGCATGCAGAGAGGCCAAGCCCAGCAGGGTCAAGCCGCGAGGAGATGGAGGTAGAGGAGGCGCAGGGCACTGAGCAGGAGACCCTACCCAATGAGGGCCTTCCGGGATCAATTCTCTTACCTCAACATGACTGAGGAGGATTGCATCCGATGCCTGAGGTTCACCAAGGAAGCCGTCACTGAGATCTGTCAACTGGGGGTGTGGCCACAGCTGCAGCCTCAGAGCAGGGAAAGGACAGCATTGCCTGTGGCTGTGAAGGTCACCGTGGCACTGAATTTCTACGGCTCAGGATCATTTCAGGCCTCTGCTGGTGACATGTGCAACATCTCGCAGTATGTAGTGCACTGCTACATACGGGAGGTCACAGACACACTGTACCACGTGAGGAACAGGTTCATCACCTTCCCTCTCGATAGAGACAATCAGTACAAGTGAGCACGGGGGTTTGCCCACATTGCTGGCTTCCCCGTGGTGCAGGCTGCCATTGACTGCACACATATTGCCCTGCGTGCCCCGCACATCAACCCGGCTGTCTTCGTCAACTGAAAGGGCTTCCACTCCCTCAACGTGCAGCTGGTGTGCGACCACACGCATCGCATCTTGGAGGTCGATGCCCACTACCCTGGGAGCAGTCACGACACCTTCGTCATGCGGCAGTCCAACGTGCCAGCTATCTTTCATCCGACTCGGCAAGTCAAAAGCTGGTTACTGGGCAACAAGGGCTATCCTCTCATGACATGGCTCATGTAACGGGTCAGTAACCCACGCACACGTGCACAGCAGGCCTATAATGAGAGCCGTGCTGCCACATGCAACATCGTGGAGCACACCATAGGCCTCCACAAACATTGCTTCCGCTGCTTAGACCGGTCTGGAGGAGCCCTGCAGTACTCCCCTGAGTGGGTGGGCAGATTCATGGTGGTCTGCTGCAGGCTGCACAACCTCGCCATCATGAGGGACCAGCCTTTGCCACCAATGACTGGAGAAGATCCTGAGCCAGAGGTGGAGGAGGAGGAGGAGGCTGAGGAGGAAAAGGCGGAGGAGCAGGAGGAGGAAGAGGCTGAGGAGGTGCAGGAGGAGGTGGTGGAGCCGGAAGAGGAGGTGGAGGAAGACCTGGGGGTGCAGCAGGAACCACACGCCTTGTCTGCGAGGGCTGTGCGTGCTCGCCTGATCCGTGCCCACTATCAATAATTGGAACAACATCCCCCAACTCACCAACAGTCCTACATTCCCCACCTTTCCCCTCCCACAAGACAATCAAATTGCCCTCCATCAGATTACACATGTCCCTCTCAGCTCACTGCATGAATAAAAACCACCACCAAATGCAAAATCAAACTCTCATTTACGGATTAATAAATGAAAATACGCAAACATAACAGAACTATTCACCCTTGTGCATTCCCTTAGTGCCTGTTGTTCATGTGCCTTTCCCTATCCTAGTGCTCCTATGAAGTGCTTCCCCAGTGGCTGGAGCATGATGGTGGAAGGCTGCTGGCTTTCAATGAAGGAACGTCCAGATGGGCTTGGAGGACGACCTCGAGCAGCTCTGGGCCTGGAGGACCCTGCTTCAGACTGCACCTTCTCAGCTTGGGCTGCAGCAGTCTGGCCTGGCTGGCCGACAGGCAACAACAGGGGCACTGGCGGAGTGGCAGGGGTGGGAGCAGGAATGTTGTTGTCCTGAGAGAGGACAGCAGGTCCGACTGCCATGACGCCACTGCCACTCTCCCGGGGCGGCGCCTCAGCAATCCTGGTGATTGGCTGGAGAACGGATTGCTGGAGTGCTGTGATGCCCTGGAAGCCCCATTCCACAGTGGTCCCCAGAGCCTCGATAGCAGCAGTCTGAGCTTCCAATGCAGCAGTCAGACCTTGGATGGCAGATGTTTGTGCTGCAATGGAAGCTGTGACATCAGTCATCAGACACTGTATCATGGTGGGCTCCACAGGTGTGCTGATGGAGGTGACCACCCGTTCCATGTTGGAAAGGATGGGCTCCAAGCTCTGCGCAAAGCCCTGCGCCAAGTTGGAGCTGGACTCCTCCATGCCCCTTCTCATTGTGCGCAGGCATTCTGGCAGGCTTTCCAGTGCCCCAAGCATTTGTTGGTGTACGCCCATCAGCCATCTTCTGTTGCCTGGCCCATCGAAGTCCTCATCTGACTCCTCTGCAGCAGAACTAATGATCGACCTCGCCCTCCGGCGAGTTGGCTCCTGTTGTATCCGTTCCCTCTGCCCTGGCTCCTGCGCATTTGTGCTCGGTGTCTCACCACGTGCAGATCCCTCCTCTAACCTAACCTCTAAAGGACGCGCAGTGTCAGTCTCTCAGCTGGTGGAAGCAAGTGTCAGATCGAGTGACGGTGTGGCTTCAGTCTCCTCCTCCTCCTCCTCCTCTGAGGGTGCTGCCAAGTGTTCTTGGGTATCTGCAATGACAAAGGGAAACATGTTGAGTTGTGGAGTGGGGAGAGGAGCAAGTAAGAGGTGTGTGCTGGCAGCATGTGCAGCACGTGAGTCAGAAAAGATTATGGGAGGAGGGAGATGTGGAAAAGGAGAAGGATCATTAGATATGCAGAGACTCCCTTGACCGGGACCTCCAGCGTGTCAGTGAGTGTCCTGCAAGGTGTGTGGGTGATGTGCCTGTCTTGGTCGAATAGCTGCCAGTTTGTCTGACTTGAGTGGTGGTTGTGTGGCCTGCAAGTGTGGTATTATGTGCAGGTGAGATGCAGCATTGCGTATGGATGGTAATGTTTGTTGGTGGGTGGGTGATGGGAGGTGTTATGCATGGAGTATTGGGGCAGTTGGTAGGATGTGCCACTTGACACTTGCATTCACTCACCTTGACCACTCGTCAAATCATTAAATTTCTTGCGGCACTGCACCCACGTGCGTGGTGCAATGCTCCTCACATTCATCTCCTGTGCCACGAACTGCCAATGCCTACGCAGCTGTAGTCTAGACGGTCTCCTGCCACCCTGCAGGTACATGGCTGCCCTCCTCTGGTCCACACCTTCCACCAGGGCCTCCAGAGCATCGTTGGAGAATCTTGGTGCCCGCTCCCTTATTGGTGCAGCTACTCGTGATGCCGTTCTCCCTTCTCCTCCTTGGCCGTGTATCTGCCATTGGAAATGTGCCTGTATCTTTAAGTAGTGCAGGTTGCTGATGACGTGCGCAGTGCACGCCCCATTTCCAACTTCCTCATTCTCCATGCAGCCTTTCAGCAGCGAGGGCTGCACTTGATGCACGGAGATTTCAGGGTAAGTAGCAGGCAGCACGAAGTTCACGGGCTTATTCAATTTTTCCCCCAAAGAGTCTGCAAAGGGACATAGACAGGTTGAGTGGGTAAGAAGGTGGCAGATGGAGTATAATGTGGGGAAATGTGAGCTTATTCACTTTGGTGAGAAGAATAGAAAAACAGAATATTTTTTAAATGGTGAGAAACTATTAAATGTTGGTGTTCAGAGAGACTTGGGTGTCCTCATACAAGAAACACAGAAAGTTAGTATGCAGGTACAGCAAGCAATTAGGAAAGTGAATGGCATGTTGGCCTTTATTGCGAGGGGGTTGGAGTACAAGAGTAAGGAAGACTTACTACAATTATACAGGGTTTTGGTGAGACCACACCTAGAGTACTGTGTACAGTTCTGGTCTCCTTATCTAAGGAAGGATATACTTGCCTTAGAGACAGTGCAACGAAGGTTCACTAGATTGATTCCTGGGATGAGAGGGTTGTCCTATGAGGAGAGATTGAGTAGAATGGGCCTATATTCTCTGGAGTTTAGAAGAATGAGAGGTGATATCATTGAAACATATAAGATTCTGAGGGGGCTTGACAGGGTAGAGGCTGAGAGGTTGTTTCCCCTGGCTGGGGAGTCTAGAACTAGGGGGCGTAGTCTCAGGACAAGGGGTGGGCCATTTAAGACTGAGATGTTTTTTATTCGTTCATGGGATGTGGGTTTTGCTGACAAGGCCAGCATTTATTGCCTATCCCTAATTGCCCTTGAGAAGGTGGTGGTGAGCCACAGACTTGAACCGCTGCAGTCCGTGTGGTGAAGGTTCTCCCACAGTGCTGTTAGGAAGGGAGTTCCAGGATTTTGACCCAGCGACGATGAAGGAACGGCGATTTATTTCCAAGTCGGGATGGTGTGTGACTTGGAGGGGAACGTGCAGGTGGTGATGTTCCCATGTACCTGCTGCTCTTGTCCTTCTAGTTGGTAGAGGTCGCGGGTTTGGGAGGTGCTGTCGAAGAAGCCTTGGTGAGTTGCTGCAGTGCATCCTGTGGATGGTGCACACTGCAGCCACAGTGCGCCGGTGGTGAAGGGAGTGAATGTTTAGGGTGGTGGATGGGGAGCCAATCAAGCGGGCTGCTTTGTCCTGGATGGTGTCGAGCTTCTTGAGTGTTGTTGGAGCTGCACTCATCCAGGCAAGTGGAGAGTATTCCATCACACTCCTGATTTGTGCCTTGTAGATGGTGGAAAGGCTTTGGGGAGTCAGGGGGCGAGTCACTCGCCGCAGAATACCCAGCCTCTGACCTGCTCTTGTAGCCACAGTATTTATATGGCTGATCCATTTAAGTTTCTGGACAATGGTGACCCCCAGGATGTTGATGGTGGGGGATTCGGCGATGGTAATACCGTTGAATATCAAGGGGAGGTGGTTAGACTCTCTCTTGTTGGAGATGGTCATTGCCTAGCACTTGTCTGGCACGAATGTTACTTGCCACTTGTCAGCCCAAGACTGGATGTTGCCCAGATCTTGTTGCATGCGGGCTCGAACTGCTTCATTATCTGAGGGGTTGCGAATGGAACTGAACACCGTGCAATCACCAGCGACATCCCCATTTCTGACCTAATGATGGAGGGAAGGTCATTGATGAAGCAGCTGAAGATGGTTGGGTCGAGGACACTGCCCTGAGGAACTCCTGCAGCAATGTCCTGGGGCTGAGATGATTGGCCTCCAACAACCATTAACATCTTCCTTTGTGCTAGATATCACTCCAGCCACTGGAGAGTTTTCCCCCTGATTCCCATTGACTTCAATTTTACTGGGGCTGCTTGGTGCCACACTCGGTCAAATGCTGCCTTGATGTCAAGGGTAGTCACTCTCACCTCACCTCTGGAATTCAGCTCTTTTGTCCATGTTTGGACCAAGGCTGTGATGAGGTCTGGAGCCAAGTGGTCCTGGCGGAACCCAAACTGAGCATCGGTGAGCAGGTTAATTGTGAGTAAGTGCCGTTTGATAGCACTGTCGACGACACCTTCCATCACTTTGCTGATGATTGAGAGTAGACTGATGGGGCGGTAATTGGCCGGAATGGATTTGTCCTGCTTTTTGTGGACAGGACATACCTGGGCAATTTTCCACATTGTTGGGTAGATGCCAGTGTTGTAGCTGTACTGGAACAGCTTGGCTAGAGGCGCAGCTAGTTCTGGAGCACAAGTCTTCAGCACTACAGCATGGATGTTGTCGGGGCCCATAGCCTTTGCTGTATCCAGTGCACTCAGCCGTTTCGTGATATCACGTGGAGTGAATCGAATTGGCTGAAGACTGGCTTCTGTGATGGTGGGGATATCGGGAGGAGGCCGAGATGGATCATCCACTCGGCACTTCTGGCTGAAGATGGTTGCAAACGCTTCAGCCTTGTCTTTTGCACTCACGTGGAGATGAGGAGGAATTTCTTCACTCAGAGGGTTGTGAATCTTTGGAATTCTCTACCCCAGAGGGCTGTGGATGCTGAGTCATTGAGTACATTCAAGGCTGAGATAGATAGATTTTTGGACTCTAGGAGAATCAAGGGATATGGGGATTGGGCAGGAAAGTGGAGTTGAGGTCAAAGATCAGCTATGATCTGATTGAATGGCGGAGCAGCCTCGAGGGGCCGTGTGGCCTGCTCCTGCTCCTATTTCTAATGTTCTTACGGTTGCGTTAAAGAGGTGTATTCAGTGTATCGTAAGATGGTACATGTTACTGCCACTGAGTGATTTCAATGAAGTAGATATGCTGATAGGGTTAAATGAAGTAGGTTGGGAGTCGGCTCATGTGGAGCATAAACATGGGCACAATCCAGTTGGGCCGAATGGCCTATTCTGTGCTGTAAATTCTATGTAAGTGAGGAATAATTAGCAGTATTAATCCAAAAGGTTGGGGTTTAAGTTATTTACTTTACTAATACGCTTTTCTGTTCACTTTGAGCTCCAGCTGCTGTCAGTGTACTTACCTGCTTCCCACATCATGCCATGAGTTCGCTCTGTGTCCAGATATCTCCAGAGAATGCTGTGTCCAGCTCAGCCAGGTTATTCACATCCCTTGATAGTTCATCCAAGATGGGGCACGGCACTGGCAACATTGAAGGTGGCACCTACTCTACCAACAGTGCCAGTTCCCTATCTCACACTCACACATTCACACATGGATAGGCATACTCGTGTACATACACACACATGCACATGTACAAACACAAACATGCATACACATAGAAGCACACATGTGTACAACACAGATATTCATATACATGCATACATAAGCATATATACACACATACATATATGCATGTACAAAAATGCACCTACATACACATACAAGCACACATATGTACAGACACAGATAGTCATATACATACACATATACACATAAACACATGTACAAACACACATACATATACATAAAAGCACCCAAATGTACAAACATACATAGGTACACATACGTACACACACAAATAGAATCATAGAATTATAGAAAATTTACGGCACAGAAGGAGGCCATTCAGCCAATCGTGTCCACGCCGGCCGAAAATAAGCCACTCAGCCTAATCCCACTTTTCAGCACTTGGTCCGTAGTCTTGCAGTTCACGGCACTTGAGGTGCAGATCCAGGCATTTTTTTAATGAGTTGAGGATTTCTGCTTCTACCACCCTTTCAGGCAGTGAGTTCCAGACCCCCAACACCCTCTGGGTGAAAAAATTTTCCTCAGCTCCCCTCTAATCCTTCTACCAATCAAATTAAATCTATGCCCCCTGATTATTGACCTCTCTGCTAAGGGAAATAGGTCCTTCCTATCCACTCTATTTAGGCCCCTCATAATTTTGTACACCTCAATCAAATCACCCCTCAGTCTCCTCTGTTCCAAGGAAAACAACCCCAGCCTATCCAATCTTTCCTCATAGCTAAAATTCTCCAGCCCTGGCAACATCCTCGTAAATCTCCTCTGCACCCGCTTTAGTGCAATCACATCTTTCCTGTAATGTAATAATAAACATGTCCAAACACATACATGTACAAATACAGTTACTCATGTACATACATACAAATGCACAAGTACCTATATACATACTCACACACATACACACACATACATGTACACACGCACATACATGTATAGATTTTTTTGCTGACTGATTGATTGTTATTCACTGGCAGTCAGAGTAATCTCACTCCCCACTGAGCATGTGTGTGTGGGTGGAAGTCGGCAATCACAAAACATGCAGCCTCATCTGGGAGGCTGAGAATGCATTTCTGTTTGATAATCTTCTCAAAATGCTTATCATTTGCAAAGAGACTCAGCCAGTGACAGTATTGAATATCAATGGGATACGAGATCTATGTCCAAGCCCCATAAGCAGATGTACAGATCAAAAAAATGAAATCTCAGAAATCTTCACAGAAAAACTCCAGGCTCTAATGCAATTCCAATTTAATACAAGTTCTGCTCATTCCAGGCATTTATTTTCCAGATTTCTTTTCCCTTTTTGGCCCCCGATTTCTTTCTCTGTTTTTTTGCCTCTCCCAGGAGATTACATGGCTGCAGTGGGGGTGGGGAGTAGGAAGTACCTCGTCACGATGCTCCAGCCATCATGAGCATGGGGCAGGTTTGAGGGGCCAGCTGGTCTTTTCCTGTCCGTCATTTTCGTAACTTTAGGTTCATTCCTTAAACCTGTTTGCAAACTGGATCTTTTCCACAAACTCAGCAGCAATCAGCCATTCTGAGACACAGAGAGAATGTTAACGTCTTTACGTCACCTGAAGGTAATGTTGGGAAACTGTCAGTTGCTGATGGAATATCAGGAACGCAAGGTCTAAAGTCCCCCCTCTGTTGGCACCATCGGGGTTGATGTTTACTTTTGGGCGGATGACCGTTGGAGTGCACTGGCCACTTGTCCAGTGGGTGAGGAGGACCGAGCCATTTTGAGCTCTTGCTTCATTTAGCTCTTCCTAGGAGCTGCGCACTCCACATGGGCATCCTGCTGCAGCTTGACAGGTGCATTATCAGCCAGCGGCACCTGCTCAGTGTGGCAGTTAGAAGGCCCGAACGGTTTTAAGGTTCGCACCTCATTAACATTATTCGAGCAAGCTGTGGGGTGTAAATTGGGCACTCCACTGCCATGTTGGTTTGCTGAAGCCTGTTGAGAGGGCAAGTGAATGCCGGGAGAGAGGTGTGAATGGGCCAACAGCAGATGGGAAAATTTTTTATCAGACCTGAGTGAGTATATCTTGCTCCTCCTGGCCCCACAAAAACCTTTTTAAAAAACGTACCTTTTTGGAGAGGCCTCTAGCTGTCCCTTTAAGGACTGCCAGTTAGACCTCTCATTGCTTCGAGAAAATGAGAGTGGCATGTGCCATGCATGATCAACCCATTTCTCCATGAAATTGCAATTGCGGTCCTACAACAGATGTAGGAGCCCAGTTGCATATTTAAAGAGTGTCGTGTCTGCCCAGTCATGTCTGCTCAGCTGTGTCTGCCCAGTCATGTCTGCTCAGCTGTGTCTGCCCAGACCGTGTCTGCTTAGCTGTGTCTGCCCAGACCGTGTCTGCTTAGCTGTGTCTGCCCAGACCGTGTCTGCTCAGCTGTGTCTGCCCAGACCGTGTCTGCTCAGCTGTGTCTGCCCAGACCGTGTCTGTTTAGCTGTGTCTGCCCAGTCATGTCTGCTCAGCTGTGTCTGCCCAGACCGTGTCTGCTCAGCTGTGTCTGCCCAGGCCGTGTCTGCTCAGCTGTGTCTGCCCAGACCGTGTCTGCTCAGCTGTGTCTGCCCAGACCGTGTCTGCTCAGCTGTGTCTGCCCAGGCAGTATCTTATATTTACTTTCATAGATGTTTGAGGCATGATTGAAGTACATGCATAAGTGATATTGTGATCCTGCTAAGAAGGCTGGCACTTTTAATAACCATGTAGCTAGATGTTCCTATTGACTACAAACCGAGAACACAAGCATTGTTTAAAAGCTGCTTGGGTGACATAGCCCAGCTAACGCAGAGTTAACATGGCAATGTTTTTAAAAGGAACAGTCTTCATGTTTAAATTTGGCAAGTCTCTTTTTGTTAGGGGAGCGAGAAGAGTCTCCTGTGATTTCCATGCCATTGCTGTGAGGCAGTGATGCTTCTCAATGCCATTTACACCATGGCATTGTGTGTTTATCAAAACAGGGAAAACATGTTTGCCACACACATGTTGGCAATGTTCTTTTAAAAACAGTCCTGTCACTGTGAGGACTGGAGTCAAACAACTTTAACACAATATCTTGGGAGGAAGAGAAAAAGTACACTGAGTACATTGTTATACATCTGAGTACATTGTTATACATTCCAACAATCTGAGTCTAATAATCCAGAGAAGGAGAGTAAAAATCCCACCATGGCAGATTGTGAATTTGAATTTAGTTTAAGAAAAAATGAAATAAATCTGGAATAAAGAGCTGGTATCAGTAAAATGACTACGAAGCTGGCGGATTGTCGTAAAAACCCAACTGGTTCATTCATATCCTTTAGGGAAGGAAAGCTGCTGTCTTTACCCGGTCTGGCCTATACTTGACTCCAGTCCCACACCAATGTGGTTCACTCTTAACCGCCCTCTGAAATGGCCTAGCAAGCCACACAGTTGTATCAAACTGCTACAAAGAAGAATAATAAGAATAAAACCGGATGGACCACTCGGCTGCGACCTAGGCATCGAATTCAGACACGACTAAGACACACCCAGCCCAGTCGACACCTCAGACTCTTCCATCACCATTCCTGGGTATGTCCTATCACACCGGCAGGACAAACCCGCCAGAGGTGGGGGCACAGTGGTATATGGTCAGTGGGTACTGGCCCTGGGAGTCTTTAACATTAACTCTGGACCCCATAAAGTCTCATGGCTTTAGGTCAAACATGGGCAAGGAAATCTCTTGGTGGTTACCACCTACCGCTCTCCCTCAGTCAATGAATCAGTCCTCCTCCATGTTAAACACCACTTGGGGGAAGCACTGAGGGTAGCAAGGGCACAGAATGTACGCTAGGTGGAGGACTTCAATGTCCATCACAGTCTTCACGCAGAGGACACCCTCCATCATGTCATGTGGCACTACCACTATGCTAAGTGGGATAGATTAAGAACAGATCTAGTAGCTCAAAATTGGGCAGCCATGAGGCGTTGTGGGTCATCAGCAACAGCAGAGCTGTATTCCACAATCTGTAACCTCATGGCCCGGCATATCTCTCACTCCTCCATCACCATCAAGCCAGATGACCAACTCTGTTTCAATGAGGAGTGTAGAAGAGCATGCCAGGAGCAGCACCCGGCATATCTGAAAATGAGCTGCAACACAGGGCTACATTCATGCTAAACAGTGGAAGCCACATGCTATAGACAGAGCTAAATGATCCCACAACCAACATATCGGGTCACAGCTCTGCAGTCCTGCCACATTCAGTCGTGAATGGTGGTGGACAGCTAATCAACTATAGGGAGAAGTTAGCTTCATGAACAACCATGGCGGTGCCAAGCACATGAATGCAAGAGACAAGGCTGAAGCATTTGCAACCACCTTCAGCCAGAAATGCCGAGTGGATGATCCTTCTTGGCCTCTTCCCGATATCCCCACCATCACAGGTGCCAGACTTCAGCCAATTTGATTCACTCCACGATATCAAGAAACTGCTGAGTTCACTGGACACAGCAAAGGCTGCGGGTCCCGACAACATCCCAGCTGTAGTGCTGAAGACCTGTGCTCCAGAACTTGCTGTGTCTTTAACCAAGCTGTTTCAGTACAGCTACAACACTGACATCTACCCGACAATGTGGAAAATTGCCCAGGCATGTCCTGTCCACAAAAAGCAGGACAAATCCAACCCAATCAGTTACCTTCCTATCAGTCTACTCTCACTCATCAGCATAGTGATGGAAAGTATCGTCGACAGTGCTATCAAGTGACACCAATAACCTGCTCACCAATGCTCAGTTTGGATTCTGCCAGGACCACTCAGCTCCTGACCTCATTACAGCCTTGGTCCAAATACGGATGAAAGGGCAAAGTTTTACATCCACCTGAGAGAGCAGGGTCTCATTTTAATAACATGTTGCAGTCTCCCGCCTGACAGCTGGCCAGATTAACAGCCGGGCCAGTGGGCGGGAGTGCAAACAAGCGGCAGGAGGCCGCAGGCACAGCTGGGGATCCGCGGGCACGGTCCCTGGCAGTTAATGGGAGGGAAAGCTCAAGGCCACAATTGGGAGGGGGGTAGAGTTTTAGATATTAGGCCTGTGATCGGGAGGGAGGGGAGGCTGAGAGGTCAGGGCCGTAATTGGGAAAGGGAGGGGTCTTGCCATGATCGAAGGAGGGGGGTAGCCTGGCACAACGAAGGCCCAAGGCTTCCTTTTAAGTACTGGAGGAGCAGTCCTGACCTTCCTGGCCTACAAGAAAACCTGAAAAATAAATTTAAAACTTACCTTCTGGACCTATTCTGGCCCAGGATCCAGCTCCGGACAGGTTTGCCTGATGGGGGAGGTGACACTGCCCCACCCCGCTCAGGCCTCAGGTTAAAATTGTAGATCAGGTCCTGATGACATCATCAGCCCAAATCTGCATATTTAAAACAGGACCCCGCTTCCTTCCTGCAGGTGTCTTGCTCACCTGCTCAAAAGAGCAGGTTAATATGGGGACATGACGGGAAGGCAGCGGGATCGGTGGGGATAAGTGACTCCCGTTATTTTAACTGTGCCCCCACCCAGTTTCCACCAGGTGGGGGCAGTTAAAATCTGGGCCATCTCTTCTGCATCCTTTAAACAGGTGCAATATCCTTTTTGTACTGCGACGACCAGAACTGTACAAAAGTATTTTAAGTGCAGTCACACCAATGATTTATAAAGTGTCAGGATTACCTCACTATTTCAGCTCAATACTGACCTTTTAATAAATCCCAATATCTGATTTTCTTTACTCACTGCCACTGAGTATTGTTGCGATAGCTTCAATTTATTGTCAATCAGAACCCCAGATCTCTCATTTTCCAAGCACATTATTTTCTTTCCATTTAAGTAATGGTTCCTTCCTGGAACTCCTGTCCCCATCTGAAACACTTTGCATTTCTCTATATTGAATTTTATCTGCCACCTGTCTGCTCAATTGCCAAGTATGTTCAAATCCTCCTGTACCTTATCCTGATCAACTTTGGAGCCTACCGTCCTCATTAGCTTTGTACAATCTGTAAATGTATCCATGTGCTTGTGACTCCTAGCTCCAGATCATTTATAAAGATATTAAATAAAAGAGGTCCCAAAACAGACCCCTGTGGGACCCTACTGGTAACCTTCTCCCAGGCTGATGATAATCCCTGTACCAATACCCTCTGGGTTCTATTAATCAACCAATTACATATCCATTGTAAACTATTTCCACTGATTCCTGCTTTCTTTATTTTCAGTACCAGCCTTTCCAGGGGAACTGTATCAAAGGCCTTGCTGAAAGTCAAGTACACCACATCCACTGCCTTACCCTTATCAAGCTCCTTTGTCAGACCCTCAAAAAAAACTAATAAGTTAGATTTGCAAAACCTCCCTTTCATGAATTTATGTTGGCTATGATTTATTCCTTGGTCATTTTTGCTACCTTTTTTAAGAATAGGAGTAACATCTGGCTTTCTCCAGTCTCAGACTCCCACTGCAGGATTCAGTGATTTCTGGAAGATTTCAGCCAGAGAGCCTGCAATTTTCTCCCTTATTTCCTTAACAATCCTTGGATGCACGTTATCCGACACTTGAGATTTATTCACCTTAAGTTTGCATAGCTGTTCGACAACCATGCTAGTTGTAACGTAATGTTGTCACAACTTACCTTTGCAACATCCTCTAGTTCCCTTTCCAAATCAAATAAGTTATCCATCTCCTCCTTGGTAAAAACTGAGGCAAAAAACTTATTTAGCACTTTTGTAACCTGTGTGGCATCAGTTGTCATGCCCTCATCTGGTCCCACTTTCAGTGGCCCCACCCCATTTTTTTCTTTTTCTCTCAATACAACCGAAAAACTTTTTATTATTATATTTCACTTCTCTTGCCAAATTTAGTTCAGGATTTGTCTTTGCCATTCTTATGCCATTTTAATGCTCAAAGAGTGCATGCAATAGGGAAATGGCTTTGTACAATGTTTGAAATGGTACATTCTAGAGGCGGTGGGAGTGGTGCCATGTCTGATGGGCCCCACAAGAAATGTGTGCAATAGTGAGGAGCACATTTAACTTCACCTTCCTCCTGATACCATCAAACTTCTTCCTCACTTGCAACCAGATGCAAGGGATCTGGGTGACTATATTGACTTGGTTGGGAACCTTCACCCATCCAACTTGCATCTGTGCTTTTACAATAGGATGGCCTTCAGCCCAAATAAGTCCACCCTCCCTCGGTGCCCCTCCTTCAGCAGGGCCTCCAAATCATAAGAATCAAAGCGAGTATTGTAACCCTCATGACCCTGTTGTAAAATTGTCAATAATCAGTCCACTTGTTCACCAGCCCCACAACTGCCCCCTTAATAGCAAACTGCAGCCCTTTAAGATCTGCTGCTTCCCCAGATTTTCTGCTTTTCAGCCAGGCGTGCTACAGGCCAAGTGTCAAGGGGGTATTAGGCATTTGAGTTTACCATAGAAATCTGGCCAGTTGTAATGGATATTCTCCCATGTGTTTCAGCATCAGTTACCTTCCTTCCTCTACGGTCGTTTTCACTCAACCTCACTCATTCTACCTCCATTAGCCACAGGAGGCAGCTACAAAAATCAAACAGAAAATAAGCAAAAGTCACAGCTTTTAAATAATCTGACTAAAAATGGCTCCCATGCTTCATATAAGTTTAGAGATTGAAAATATGATTGCTCTGAATAAAATTAATGCAAATTCCAGAGTGAATGCACCAACAAAAATCAAACAAACTGTTCAAAAACCCAATTTTTTTTTCAACATTTCTGCAACAGGATTTGCTAGTACTAAAGTGCTTGGACTAGATTTCCTTATTCCACAGAATTGGGGTGCGTCTCCAGCAGGATTTCTTCCAGGGAGTCCTGTTAAAATGTGGATGCAGTTTTGCTGTGCCAAGTCTGGTTAGTGGAAAATGGGGTGGGGGGGAGGGGGCACAGCAAGATGGGGGACTTGGCAAAATGCACTCTGGAGCAATTGTATGCCCCACCTGCCACAGATCACCAAAGATCGGTGGGTAGTGGGAAGCAGGTGGAAAGTCAACATCTAATTGCAGGATGTTTTATACAAATCTTCCAGTTCTTACCCAAATGATGGTCCAGTCCTTCCTGGATTTCCCTTCTGTAAGTTAACCCTTTTCCTGCTACACTTGTTCTTTCTCAGATACAATAACCAATCAATGCAGGATCAGACTCGGCTATTACACAGATACCATCTGGACCCAGAGGATAGCGGGGCATGGCACCAAGGCAGAGAAGAAGATAGCAGAATTTCACTGATTCAGACTTCAAAGCCCTCCTTGAGGAAAACAAAGGCAGGAGGCACATACTTCTGGCTGTGGATATCACCAAGCCACCCAGAAATATAATTCATGCCGCTTGACACAGACCCTCAGTGCCAACTCCCTCATCCCCAGGACTGCACAACTGTGCCACAAAAAAGTTCAATAACTTCACCAGAGCAGGCAAGGTAACACATTGGACACTTTCTCCTTTTCTTCCTTGCCCAACCTCTTCAATGTCTTCCAGCAACACTTCCACAATGAATCCTTCACACTGCACTCTAGTTAAAGGCAGCTCTAACTTAGCACCTTGCATTATGGCTACCCAGTTCCCTCACAGCAACCCTAAACCCCTTCCTCCACTTTAACAGCTTCATACTCCCACATCTCTCACTTCATCTTTCCCATGCCATTCCTTAATTGCTAGATTTACCCTCATTCAAATGTTCTTGCAGGACAAATTAGCATATATTTCCTGCCAAAGACAGGCCAGTGGAGGGGGCAACTCCACCATTAAACCCCTCACCCCACTGCGCACTGTCTGTGAGGATTATGTCACAGGGAGTGGGGTCACGCTATGAGGAAGGCAGCCGCAGTGTGATCTTTGTAACAGTATCACCAAAGTATTCCAACTGCAGTGGTCCGTACTTTGAAGTGGTCGTCCGTACTTCTAAATTTTAAATTTAAGATAATTGGGAAAAAAAACAGAGGGGAGATGAGGAGAAATTTTTTTACGCAGCGAGTTGTTATGATCTGGAATGCACTGCCTGAAAGGGTGGTGGAAGCAGATTCAATAGTAACTTTCAAAAGGGAACGGGGTATATACTTAAAAAAGAAAAATTTGCAGGGCAACGGGGGCAAGAGGAGGGAAGTGGGACTAATTGGGTAGCTCTTTCAAAGAGAGGCATGGGCTAGTTGGGCCGAATGGCCTTCTTCTGCGCTGTATGATTCTTTGGGGCAGATTTAACACCCCATGATGAGCAGGACAGTGCTGGGGGATAGATTAAAATTTCAAAAATCTGAAATCCGACCACAATCCACCTCGAACGTGCCCACTTCCGGTTTTAACGAAGGCGGGTTGGGGGGCAGGCAAGAGGCAGGTCAATTATTAAAATACATTAAACAGGCTGTGTATCGCAAATTTTAACAGACTTTTACATTTAACGGCTGTGGATCAGGTTTACCAGGCCTTGGGAAACCCGGCAGCTGAAGGGAGGCGAGAAGGGTTGGATCCAGCAGCACGCCTGCCTTTCCAGCGCTGCTTGTGGGTGAGGAGGAGCAGGAGTGTGTCCCCCCAGCTCCCCAGGCAAACTTCCGCCAACCTCCTCCTGCAATCCGAAGCCCCCCGGATCTCCAGGCCGATCCATGATCCAAAGACCTCCAGACCCGCGATCTCTACCCCCGCGACCTCTACCCCACTGCGATCTCTGCTCCCGCGATCTCTAACCCCTGCAATCTCCCCCACCTTGATCTCTCTCTCGACTCACGATCCCTACCCCCCGCAATCTCTCTCCCGCAATCACACTCCCAACCCACAAACTCTATCCCACCCTGACCCTCGATCTGTTCCTCCCCTTCGCGATCTCTCCCTCCCTACCTCCCTCCTCTCCGCTCCCCATCTGTGGCCATCCATCACAGGCCTTCCTCCCAACAGCCAGCCAGCCTCTCAATCTGGCTGGCTGCTGGCCAGGAAATGGAGAAAACAAATTAAAATGATGTCCTGCCGTTAAATTCAGCAGGACCTCCGTGTTACCCGCATTTCCGGGTTTCCCAGCCACTACGAACCCCGCTCCAACTCCCTCCCCACCTCTCCATAAATATCGGGGCCCATGATTCTATGAATGGGTTCCTAAATTACGAGTGACTCTGCTCGAATACATGGCATTTTCTGGCAATAGAGTATACACTGAATTCCATAGTGGGCTTCCATTCAATGTGCTATATTATATAATTATATAGTTTGAAACTTTTCTGCACTGTCGACAGCTAATTGCTGAGCAATGCATTAAATGGCATTTAGATTTTACAAAACTTCATGGGCAAGAAATATATAATGCAGGCAATCTAGTCAGTTTGCAAGAATAATTGCTTAGTTAAGTCTAAGAGGCAAGTGCTAGGGAAGAGAACAACAGATGCACTACTTTGCATAATGAGTGTGTTTGGTAATCTTAATTACTTTGTCTGGGACTCAGAAGTGAGTTTTATTACATTCTTTAACAAGCAGTGAGTCATCTGAGATCAGTACATCACTCAGCAATTTACCTAATGGCAATCACAGTCTGTTGTGATCAGGACATCAGGAGATGGTGCCTATTTGATCCATTGGAGAAGGGGCTGGTGCCTATTTAAACATATAGTTTAAACATAAGAACATAAGAAATAGGAGCAGGAGTAGGCCATCCAGCCCCTCGAGCCTGCTCCGCCATTCAATCAGATCATGGCTGATCTTCTACTTCAACTCCACTTTCCTGCCCTATCTCCATATCCCTTGATTCCCTCAGTGTCCAAGTATCCATTCATCTCAGTCTTGAATATACTCAACAACTCGGCATCCACAGCCCTCTGGGGTAGAGAATTCCAAAGATTCACGACCCTCTGAGTGAAGAAATTTTTCCTCATCTCAGTCCTAAATGGCCATCCCCTTAACTTGAGACTATGATCCCTAGTTCTAGACTCTCCAGAAAGGGGAAACAGCCTTTCAGCATCTACCCTGTCAACCCCTCTAAGAATTTTATATGTTTCAATGAGATCACCTCTCATTCTTCTAAATTCCAGAGAATATAGGCCCATTTTACTCAATCTCTCCTCATAGGACAACCCTTTCATCCCAGGAATCAATCGAATGAACCTTCGTTGCACCCCCTCCAAGGCAAGTATATCCTTCCTTAGGTAAGGAGACCAAAATTATGTAGTACTCCAGGTGTGGTCTCACCAGGGCCTTATATAATTGCAGCAAGACCTCCTTACTCTTATACTCCAACCCCTCTGCAATAAAGGCTAAAGTACCTTTTGTCTTCCGAATTGCTTGCTGTACCTGCATGTTAACTTTTTTTTTATTCGTTCACGGGATGTGGGCGTCGCTGGCAAGGCCGGCATTTATTGCCCATCCCTAATTGCCCTCGAGAAGGTGGTGGTGAGCCGCCTTCTTGAACCGCTGCAGTCCGTGTGGTGACGGTTCTCCCACAGTGCTGTTAGGAAGGGAGTTCCAGGATTTTGACCCAGCGACAATGAAGGAACGGCGATATATTTCCAAGTCGGGATGGTGTGTGACTTGGAGGGGAACGTGCAGGTGGTGTTGTTCCCATGCGCCTGCTGCCCTTGTCCTTCTAGGTGGTAGAGGTCGCGGGTTTGGGAGGTGCTGTCGAAGAAGCCTTGGCGAGTTGCTGCAGTGCATCCTGTGGATGGTAC
Organism: Heptranchias perlo; assembly: GCF_035084215.1. Lineage (NCBI taxonomy): Eukaryota > Metazoa > Chordata > Chondrichthyes > Hexanchiformes > Hexanchidae > Heptranchias > Heptranchias perlo. The sequence goes on from NC_090332.1 coordinate 63,236,779, forward strand.
ACACTGCAGCCACAGTGCGCCGGTGGTGAAGGGAGTGAATGTTTAGGGTGGTGGATGGGGTGCCAATCAAGCGGGCTGCTTTATCTTGGATGGTGTCGAGCTTCTTGAGTGTTGTTGGAGCTGCACTCATCCAGGCAAGTGGAGAGTATTCCATCACACTCCTGACTTGTGCCTTGTAGATGGTGGAAAGGCTTTGGGGAGTCAGGAGGTGAGTCACTCGCCACAGAATACCCAGCCTCTGACCTGCTCTCGTAGCCACAGTATTTATATGGCTGGTCCAGTTAAGTTTCTGGTCAATGGTGACCCCCAGGATGTTGATGGTGGGGGATTCGGCGATGGTAATGCCGTTGAATGTCAAGGGGAGGTGGTTAGACTCTCTCTTGTTGGAGATGGTCATTGCCTGGCACTTATCTGGCGCGAATGTTACTTGCCACTTATCAGCCCAAGCCTGGATGTTGTCCAGGTCTTGCTGCATGAAGGCTCGGACTGCTTCATTATCTGAGGGGTTGCGAATGGAACTGAACACTGTGCAGTCATCAGCGAACATCCCCATTTCTGACCTTATGATGGAGGGAAGGTCATTGATGAAGCAGCTGAAGATGGTTGGGCCTAGGACACTGCCCTGAGGAACTCCTGCAGCAATGCCCTGGGACTGAGCTGATTGGCCTCCAACAACCACTACCATCTTCCTTTGTGCTAGGTATGACTCCAGCCACTGGAGAGTTTTCCCCCTGATTCCCATTGACTTCAATTTTACTAGGGCTCCTTGGTGCCACACTCGGTCAAATGCTGCCTTGATGTCAAGGGCAGTCACTCTCACCTCACCTCTGGAATTCAGCTCTTTTGTCCATGTTTGGACCAAGGCTGTAATGAGGTCTGGAGCCGAGTGGTCCTGGCAGAACCCAAACTGAGCATCGGTGAGCAGGTTATTGGTGAGTAAGTGCCGCTTGATAGCACTGTCGACGACACCTTCCATCACTTTGCTGATGATTGAGAGTAGACTGATGGGGCGGTAATTGGCCGGATTGGATTTGTCCTGCTTTTGTGGACAGGACATACCTGGGAAATTTTCCACATTGTCGGGTGGATGCCAGTGTTGTAGCTGTACTGGAACAGCTTGGCTGGAGGCGCAGCTAGTTCTGGAGCACAAGTCTTCAGCTGGGATGTTGTCGGGGCCCATAGCCTTTGCTGTATCCAGTGCACTCGGCCGTTTCTTGATATCACGTGAAGTGAATCGAATTGGCTGAAGACTGGCTTCCGTGATGGTGGGGATATCGGGAGGAGGCTGAGATGGATTATCCACTCGGCACTTCTGGCTGAAGATGGTTGCAAACGCTTCAGCCTTGTCTTTTGCACTCAGGTGCTGGACTCCGCCATCATTGAGAATGGGGATGTTTGCAGAGCCTCCTCCTCCCGTTAGTTGTTTAATTGTCCACCACCATTCACAACTGGATGTGGCAGGACTGCAGAGCTTTGATCTGATCCGTTGGTTGTGGAATCGCTTAGCTCTGTCTATAGCATGTTGCTTCCGCTGTTTAGCATGCATGTAATCCTGAGTTGTAGCTTCACCAGGTTGGCACCTCATTTTTAGGTACACCTGGTGCTGCTCCTGGCATGCTCTTCTACACTCCTCATTGAACCAGGGTTGATCCCCTGGCTTGTTGGTAATGGTAGAGTGAGGAATATGCCAGGCCATGAGGTTACAGATTGTGCTGGAATACAATTCTGCTGCTGCTGATGGCCCACAGCGCCTCATGGATGCCCAGTTTTGAGCTGCTATATCTGTTCTGAATCTATCCCATTTAGCACGGTGGTAGTGCCACACAACACGTTGGATGGTGTCCTCAGTGCGAAGACGGGATTTCATCTCCACGAGGACTGTGCGGTGGTCACTCCTACCAATACTGTCATGGACAGATGCATTTGCGACAGGTAGATTGGTGAGGACGAGGTCAAGTAAGTTTTTCCCTCGTGTTGGTTCGCTCACCACCTGCCACAGGCCCAGTCTGGCAGTTATGTCCTTCAGGACTCGGCCAGCTCGGTCAGTAGTGGTGCTACCGAGCCACTCTTGGTGATGGACATTGAAGTCCCCCACCCAGAGTACATTTTGTGCCCTTGCTGCCCTCAGTGCTTCCTCCAAGTGGTGTTCAACATGGAGGAGGACTGATTCATCAGCTGAGGGAGGACCGTAGGTGGTAATCAGCAGGAGGTTTCCTTGCCCATGTTTGACCTGATGCCATGAGGTCCAGAGTCAATGTTGAGGACTCCCAGGGCCACTCCCTCCTGACTGTATATCACTGTACCGCCACCTCTGGTGGGTCTGTCCTGTCGGTGGTACAGGACATACCCAGGGATGGTGATGGAAGAGTCTGGGACGTTGGCTGAAAGATATGATTCTGTGAGTATGGCTATGTCAGGCTGTTGCTTGACTGGTCTGTGGGACAGCTCTCCCAATTTTGGCACAAGTCCCCAGATGTTAGTGAGGAGGACCTTGCAGGGTCGACTGGGCTTGGTGTTTTGCCGTTGTCGTGTCCGGTGCCTAGTGGTCCGATGCCGGGTGGTCCGTCCGGTTTTATTCTTATTATGACTTTTCGTAGCGAGATTTTACAACTGAGTGGCTTGCTTGGCCATTTCAGAGGGCAATTAAGAATCAACCACATTGCTGTGGGTCTGGAGTCACATTTCGGCCAGACCGGGTAAGGGCGGCAGGCTTCCTTCCCTAAAGGACATTAGTGAACCAGATGGGTTTTTACGACAATCCGGTAGTTTCATGGCCATCATTACTGATACTAGTATTTTAATTCCAGATTTTTATTTAATTAATTGAATTTTAATTAATTAATTGAATTTAAATTCGCAAGCTGCCGTGGCAGGATTTGAACTCATGACTCTGGATTTTAGTCCAGGCTTCTGGATTACTAGCCCAGTAACATAACCACTATGCTACCGTACCCGGTCGTGCCACACAACACGTTGGATGGTGTCCTCAGTGCGAAGACGGGATTTCATCTCCACGAGGACTGTGGAGATGAAATCCCGTCCAATACTGTCATGGACTACCAATACTTTCTGTGTTTTGTGTACGAGGATATCCAAATCCCTCTGAATACAACACTTCTTAGTCTCTCACCTTTTAAAAAATATTCTGCTTTTCTATTCTTGCTACCAAAGTGGATAAATACACATATCCCCACATTATATTCTATCTGCCACCTTTTCGCCCACTCACTTAACCTGTCGATATCCCTTTGCAGCCTCTTTGCGTCCTCCTCACAGCTTACGTTCCCACCTAGCTTTGTATTGTCAGCAAACCTGGATACATTACACTCAATCTCCTCATCTAAATCATTAATATAGATTGAAAATAGCTGAGGCCCAAGCACCAATCCCTGCGGCACACCACTAGTTACAACCTACCAACCCGAAAATGACCCGTTTATTCCTACTCTCTGTTTTCTGTCCATTAACCAATCCTCAATCCATGCTAATGTATTTCCTCCAATTCCATGAGCCCTAATTTTGTGTAACAACCTGTTGTGTGGCACCTTATCGAATGCATTTTGAAAATCCAAATATACTACATCCACTGCTTCCCCTACCCTGTTAGTTACATCCTCAAAAAACTCTAATAGATTTGTCAAACGTGATTTCCCTTTCATAAAACCGTGTTGACTCTGTCTAATCATATTATGATTTTCTAAGTGCCCTGTTACTACATCCTTAATAATAGATTCTAGCATTTTCCCTACTACTGATGTCAAGCTTGTGTTTTCTCTCCCTCTTTTCTTGAATAGCGGGGAGACTAAGAAATGTTGGTATTCAGAGGGATTTGGGTGTCCTCGTACATGAAACAGAGAAAGTTAACATGCAGGTACAGGAAGCAATTAGGAAGGCAAATGGTATGTTAGCCTTCATTGTAACGGGGTTGAAGTATATGAGTAAGCAGATCTTGCTGCAATTACAGAAGGGCCCTGGTGAGACCACACCTGGTGTACTGTTAAGTTTTGGTTTCCTTACCTAAGGAATGAGATACTTGCCTTAGAGGAGGTACAACAAAGGTTCACTAGATTGATTCCTGGGATGAGAGGGTTGTCCTATGAGGAGAGATTGAGTAAAATGGGCCTATGTTCTCTGGAGTTTAGAAGAATGAGAGGTGATCTCATTGAAATATATACAATTCTTAGAAGGCTTGGCAGGGTAGATGCTGAGAGGCTGATTCCCCTTTCTGGAGATTCTAGAACTAGAGGGCATAGTCTCAAGATTAGAGGTCGTCCATTTAGGACCGAGATGAGGAAGAATTTCATCACTCAGAGGGTCATGAATCTTTAGAATTCTCTACCCCAGAGTGCAGTGGATGCTCAGTCGTTGAGTATATTCAAGATTGAGATAGATAGATTTTTGGACACGAAGGGAATCAAGGGATATTGGGATAGGGCAGGAAAGCGGAGTTGAGATAAAAGATCAGTCATGATCTTATTGAATAGCAAGCAGGCTCGAGAGGCCATATGGCCTGCTCCTGCTCCTATTTCTTATGTTCTTATGTTCTCATTTAAAGCAGTGGACAATGCGGTAGTGCCTACTTAAAAAATTGGAGATGAGGGTAGTTCCTATTTAAACCACTGGAGAAGGGCGACAGTGCCTATTTAAACCACTGGAGAAAGAGGGATAGTGCCTATTTAAACCATTGGAGAAAGAGGGATAGTGCCTATTTAAACCATTGGAGAAAGAGGGATAGTGCCTATTTAAACCACTGGAGAAAGAGGGTTAGTGCCTATTTAAACCATTGGAGAAAGAGGGATAGTGCCTATTTAAACCATTGGAGAAAGAGGGATAGTGCCTATTTAAACCTTTGGAGAAGGGGGATAGTGCCTATTTAAACCACTGGAGAAAGAGGGATAGTGCCTATTTAAACCATTGGAGAAGGGGGATAGTGCCTATTTAAACCTTTGGAGAAGGGGGATAGTGCCTATTTAAACCACTGGAGAAAGAGGGATAGTGCCTATTTAAACCATTGGAGAAAGAGGGATAGTGCCTATTTAAACCTTTGGAGAAGGGGGATAGTGCCTATTTAAACCACTGGAGAAGGAGGGATAGTGACTATTTAAACCATTGGAGAAGGGGGATAGTGCCTATTTAAACCATTGGAGAAGGGGGATAGTGCCTATTTAAACCATTGCAGAAAGAGGGATAGTGCCAGCAGAGGAGACAGAGGGGCATTCTGGGAGAATTCGGCTCAGTCAGCTCCACTGAACAGTGGGTCGCAGAAGAACTGGTGTCGAGGAGCATGGCTCACCAGGGGAAGGTGACAGCGGCCAGGTTCATGGCACCGTGGCTGGCTCTGCTGCACAGGAGGGCAGGAAAAAGAGTGGCAGAGCTATAGTAATAGGGGACTCGATTGTAAGGGGAATAGACAGGCGTTTCTGCGGACGCAACCGAGACTCCAGGATGGTATGTTGCCTCCCTGGTGCAAGGGTCAGGGATGTCTCGGAGCGGCTGCAGAACATTCTGGAGGGGGAGGGTGAACAGCCAGTTGTCGTGGTGCATATAGGTACTAACGATATAGGTAAAAAACGGGATGAGGTCCTACAAGCTGAATTTAGGGAGTTAGGAGTTAAACTAAAGAGTAGGACTTCAAAGGTAGTAATCTCAGGATTGCTACCAGTGCCACGGGCTAGTCAGAGTAGGAATGACAGGATAGCTAGGATGAATACGTGGCTTGAGAGATGGTGCAAGAGGGAGGGATTCAAATTCCTGGGCCATTGGAACCGGTTCTGGGGGAGGTGGGACCAGTACAAATTGGACGGTCTGCATCTGGGCAGGACTGGAACCAATGTCCTAGGGGGAGTGTTTGCTAGTGCTGTTGGGGAGGGTTTAAACTAATGTGGCAGGGGGATGGGAACCGATGCAGGAAGTCAGTGGGAAGTAAAGTGGTGACAGAAACAAAAGGCAGTAAGGGAGAGTGTACAAAACATGACCGGACAGATGGTCTGAGAAAGCAGGGCAAAGACCAAGGGAAGTCTAGATTAAACTGCATTTATTTCAATGCAAGAAGTCTGATGGGCAAGGCAGATGAACTCAGGGCATGGATGGGTACATGGGACTGGGATAGATCATAGAATCATGGAAGTTTACAACATGGAAACAGGCCCTTCGGCCCAACATGTCCATGTCGCCCAGTTTATACCACTAAGCTAGTCCCAATTGCCTGCACTTAGCCCATATCCCTCTATACCCATCTTACCCATGTAACTGTCCAAATGCTTTTTAAAAGACAAAATTGTACCTGCCTCTACTACTGCCTCTGGCAGCTCGTTCCAGACACTCACCACCCTTTGAGTGAAAAAATTGCCCCTCTGGACCCTTTTGCATCTCTCCCCTCTCACCTTAAATCTATGGGATGTTATAGCTATTACTGAAACATGGCTAAGGGAGGGGCAGGACTGGCAGCTCAATGTTCCAGGGTACAGATGCTATAGGAAAGATAGAGCAGGAGGTAATAGAGGAGGGGGAGTTGTGTTCTTGATTAGGGAGAACATCATGGCAGTAGTGAGAGGGGATATATCCGAGGGTTCGCCCACTGAGTCAATATGGGTAGAACTGAAAAATAAGAAGGGAGAGATCACTTTGATAGGATTGTACTACAGACCCCCAAATAGTCAACGGGAAATTGAGGAGACAATATGTAAGGAGATTAAAGACAGCTGCAAGAAAAATAGGGTGGTAATAGTAGGGGACTTTAACTTTCCCAACATTGACTGGGACAGCCATAGCATTAGGGGCTTGGATGGAGAGAAATTTGTTGAGTGTATTCAGGAAGAATTTCTCATTCAGTATGTGGATGGCCCGACTAGAAAGAAGGCAAAACTTGACCTCCTCTTGGGAAATAAGGAAGGGCAGGTGACAGAAGTGTTAGTGAGGGATCACTTTGGGACCAGTGATCATAATTCCATTAGTTTTAAGATAGCTATGGAGAATGATAAGTCTGGCCCAAAAGTTAAAATTCTAAATTGGGGAGAGGCCAATTTTCATGGTATTAGACAGGAACTTTCAGAAGTTGATTGGGAGAGTCTGTTGGCAGGCAAAGGGACATCTGGTGAGTGGGAGTCTTTCAAAAGTGTGCTAACCAGGGTTCAGGGTAAGCACATTCCTTATGAAGTGAAGGGCAAAGCTGGTAGAAGTAGGGAACCTTGGATGACTCGGGAGATTGAGGTCCTAGTCAAAAAGAAGAAGGAGGCATATGACATGCATAGGCAGCTGGGATCAAGTGGATCCCTTGAAGAGTATAGAGATTGCCGGAGTAGAGTTAAGAGAGAAATCAGGAGGGCAAAAAGGGGACATGAGATTGCTTTGGCAGATAAGGCAAAGGAGAATCCAAAGAGCTTCTACAAATACATAAAGGACAAAAGAGTAACTAGGGAGAGAGTAGGGCCTCTTAAGGATCAACAAGGTCATCTATGTGCGGAACTACAAGAGATGGGTGAGATTCTAAATGAATATTTCACATCGGTATTTACGGTTGAGAAAGGCATGGATGTTAGGGAACTTGGGGAAATAAATAGTGATGTCTTGAGGAGTGTACATATTACAGAGAGGGAGGTGCTGGAAGTCTTAACGCGCATCAAGGTAGATAAATCTCCGGGACCTGATGAAATGTATCCCAGGACGTTATGGGAGGTTCGGGAGGAAATTGCGGGTCCCCTAGCAGAGATATTTGAATCATCCACCGCTACAGGTGAGGTGCCTGAAGATTGGAGGGTAGCAAATGTTGTGCCTTTGTTTAAGAAGGGCGGCAGGGAAAAGCCTGGGAACTACAGACCGGTGAGCCTGACATCTGTAGTGGGTAAGTTGTTAGAGGGTACTCTGAGAGACAGGATCTACAGGCATTTGGAGAGGCAGGGACTGATTAGGAACAGTCAGCATGGTTTTGTGAGAGGAAAATCATGTCTCACGAATTTGATTGAGTTTTTTGAAGGGGTAACCAAGAAGATAGATGAGGGCTGTGCAGTAGACGTGGTCTACATGGACTTTAGCAAAGCGTTTGACAAGGTACCGCATGGTAGGTTGTTACATAAGGTTAAATCTCACGGGATCCAAGGTGAGGTAACCAATTGGATACAAAATTGGATTGACGGCAGAAGACAGAGGGTGGTTGTAGAGGGTTGTTTTTCAAACTGGAGGCCTGTGCCCAGCGGTGTGCCTCAGGGATCGGTGCTGGGTCCGCTGTTATTTGTTATTTATATTAATGATTTGGATGAGAATTTAGGAGGCATGGTTAGTCACTTTGCAGATGACACCAAGATTGGTGGCATTGTGGACAGTGAAGAAGGTTATCTAGGATTGCAACGGGATCTTGATAAATTGGGCCAGTGGGCCGATGAATGGCAGATGGAGTTTAATTTAGATAAATGTGAGGTGATGCATTTTGGTCGATCAAATCGGGCCAGGACCTACTCCGTTAATGGTAGGGCGTTGGGGAGAGTTATAGAACAAAGAGATCTAGGAGTACAGGTTCATAGCTCCTTGAAAGTGAGTCACAGGTAGATAGGGTGGTGAAGAAGGCATTCGGCATGCTTGGTTTCATTGGTCAGAACATTGAATACAGGAGTTGGGATGTCTTGTTGAAGTTGTACAAGACATTAGTTAGGCCACACTTGGAATACTGTGTACAGTTCTGGTCACACTATTATAGAAAGGATATTATTAAACTAGAAAGAGTGCAGAAAAGATTTACTAGGATGCTTCCGGGACTTGATGGTTTGACTTATAGGGAGAGGTTGGATAGACTGAGACTTTTTTCCCTGGAGAGTAGGAGGTTATGGGGTGATCTTATCGAAGTCTATAAAATAATGAGGGGCATAGATAAGGTAGATAGTCAAAATCTTTTCCAAAAGGTAGGGGAGTCTATAACGAGGGGGCATAGATTTAAGGTGAGAGGGGAGAGATACAAAAGGGTCCAGAGGGGCAATTTTTTCACTCAAAGGGTGGTGAGTGTCTGGAACGAGCTGCCAGAGGCAGTAGTAGAGGCGGGTACAATTTTGTCTTTTAAAAAGCATTTGGACAGTTACATGGGTAAGATGGGTATAGAGGGATATGGGCCAAGTGCAGGCAATTGGGACTAGCTTAGTGGTATAAACTGGGCGACATGGACATGTTGGGCCGAAGGGCCTGTTTCCATGTTGTAAACTTCTATGATTCTATGATTCTAAACCTTTAGAGAAGGAGGGATAGTGCCTATTTAAACCATTGCAGAAAGAGGGATCGTGCCTATTTAAACCATTGCAGAAAGAGGTTATAGTGCCTATTTAAACCATTGAAGAAAGAGGGATAGTGCCTATTTAAACCTTTGGAGAAGGGGGATAGTGCCTATTTTAACCTTTGGAGAAGGGGGATAGTGCCTATTTAAACCTTTGGAGAAGGGGGATAGTGCCTATTTAAACCTTTGGAGAACCAGGGTAGTACCTATTTAAAACATTGGAGAAGGTGGGATATTGTCCAGTTCAACAAATGGACAATAGGATAGTGCCCAATTAAACTATTGGAGAAGATGGGAGTGCCTATTAGTAACAGATCGGGGGGCCGAGGAACAGATCGGAGGTTGGCTGAAGAGTCGGAGGTTGGTGTGGGTCCGACAACAGTGGGGGGGGTTTCACCATCAGGGTTCCACAATCGATGGTGGGGGGTGGTGGTGGGGGGTGGTGGTGGGGGGGGGTGGGGGGGTCGGCCGACCATGGGGTTCCTGGCGGCCAGGTGTTTGGCCTGGATGAAGCACTCCTGCTCCTCCGGGCCCACAAGCAGTGCAATAAAGGCACTCACCTCATGGATCCGGCCCTTCCCACCTGCTTTCACCTGACGTGAATCGGAAGTAATGGGAAACTTGAACAGGTGAGGTTAAAGTTGTTTTATTATTCCAATACACAAAATATTAATACCTCAAGTATCTCAATGAGGTACATTTCCCTTTTAAGTATCGGCCTGCCGGATTTAAGTGGGGTTGGGACTTCCTGGTGTCAACTCTCCATACGCAGACAAACCTGCCTGGGTTAGACCCAGAAGTGGGCGAGTTGGAGCCGGGATACGGTCCTGCTGTGAAAATGGAGGATTTTTACTCCCCATCTGCCCCCAACCCACCCGTTCTTGGGGGTTAAAATTTACCCCATTGTCTTTGGTCCCCACTACCTGCACCAATTCTCTGATAATGCACTGGAGGCCTTGGTACAAGAGCTGGAGAGAAGGAGGGACATCCTGTATCTGCAGAGGGGCAGAAGGCCCTCGAGACAAATGCTCAAGAAGCACTGGGAGGAAGTAGCAGCGGAGGTCAACGCCAGGAGTATAGCTCCAAGAACATGCATGCAGTACGGGAAGAAGTTTAATGATCTGGCACGAGTTGTCAAGGTGAGAGAGTTCAATCTTCAAATGGTATATCCTACCAACTGCACCACTAGCCTCATCCACCGTTCAATTCACTACACCTCCATCACCCACTTACCAACAATCTCTATCAATCAGTACTCAACCCTTCAATTCATATGCTTTACCTCACCCTCACACACTTAGCACTATTGCAAGCCTCACACCCAAAACTCACAGCTCACACACGCTGGCAACTATTCAACCATGACAGCCACATCACCCAAACACATTGCAGGACACTCACTGACACACTTCCCTCTTTCTTGCAGAAAAAGGTGATGGATAACAGGAGGCAGCAAAAAAACCAGAGGACAAGCATGCCTGCATGTTTTAACCCTCATGGAGGAGACTGTGCTGGCCATCATGAGAAGATGCATCACTGAGACCCTGGCCACTGGCGGCACTGGAGGGATCGATGATGAGGGTCTCTGCATTCCGAATCCACAATCTTTTCTGACCCACGTGTTGCAGGTGGTGTAAGCACGCACTTCTTACTTTCTCCTCTCCCGCACCACAACCCAACCCGTGTCACTTTTTCATTTCAGATACTCAAGAACTGGAACCTTCCCAGTCAAAAGAGGAAGAGGAAGAAGACAGTGACGATGGAGAGACAACGTCACTCGATCTTACACTCGCAGCCACACAACCAAATGCTTGGTGCACTGGAAAGCCTGCACACAATGTCAAGGAGCATGGAGGAGTCCAGCTCCAACTTGGCACAGGGCTTTGCGCAGAGCTTGGAGCCCATCTTTTCCCACATGGAACGGGTGGTCACCTCCATCAGCACACCTGTGGAATCCACCATGATGCAGTTTCTGATGACTGATGTCACAGTTTCTATTGCAGCACAAACGTCTGCCATCTAAGGTCTGAATGCTGCATTTGGAGCTCAGACTGCTTCTATTGTGGGTCTGGATTTCACTGTTGAAAGGGGCTTCCACGGCGTCACAGCAGTCCAGCAATCTGTTCTTCAGTAGATCACCAGGATTGCTGAGGCGCCGCCCCGAGGGAGTGGCAGTGGCGCCATGGAAGAGGAACCTGCTGTCCTCTCTCAGGATGACAGCATTCCTGCTCCCACCCCTGACACTCCACCAGTGCCCTTGCTGTTGCCTATCAGCCAGCCAGGCCAGACTGCTGCAGCCCAGGCCGAGATGGTGCAGTCTGAAGCCGGGCCCTCCTGGCCCAGAGCTGCTCAAGGTCATCCTCCAAGGCCATCTGCATGCTCCTCAATTGAAGGTCAGCATCCTTCCACCACCCATGCTCCAGCCACTGGGGGTGCACCTCATACGAGTACTAGGAAAGGTAAAGGCACATGGAAGACAGGCACTAAGGGAATGCACAACGGTGATTAAATTAATTTTGTATGCCTTATTTAATGAATGAATTGATAAATTTGGATTTGAATTTGCATTTGGTGGTGGTTTTTATTTCTGCAGTGAACTGAGGGAAGAAGCAATGTGTGCTGTCAGAAAGTGGACGATGTGATGGTCATGTGATAAAGGAAAGGTAAGGAGTGTGGGACTGTTGGTGAATGGGGAGGTGTCGTTGAGGTTACTGGTATTGCTCATGAATAATCTGATCACTTAGAGCACTGGCAGACAGGGCCTGTCCATGTCATAGCCCCTCTTCCTCTTCCTCCACTTCTCCTCCTCCTCCCCTTGTTCATGCTCCTCAGGTTCTCGCCTTATAGCCGGTGGCAAGGGCCATTCCCTCATCATAGCCGGGTTGTGCAACATGCAACATACATCGACAAATCTCGATACCCACTCAGCTGGATACTGCAGGGCTCCTCCAGGCAGTGGAAGCATTGTTTGAGGATGCCTATGGTGTGCTGTATGATGTTCCTTTTGTTGGCATGGCTCTCACTGCAAGCCTGGTGTACACGTGCATATGGGTTCCTGACCAGAGTCATGAGCCGTGTCATGAGGGGATAACCCTGGTCGCCCAGTAGCCAGCCTTTGACTTGCTGTGCTGGTTCAAATAAAGGTGGAACAGAGGACTAACACAGAATGAACGAATCATGACTGCTGCCAGGATAGTGGGCATTCACCTGCATGATGCACTGCGTGTGGTCGCACACCAGCTGAGTGGCATCCCTTCCTGTTCATGTGAATATGCCCGAGTTCAGATGAGGAGCACGCAAGGGAATGTGCATGCAGTCAATGGCACCGTGTACCATGGGGAAGCCTGAATCCAAGCAAAACCTCGTGCTCGCTCCTCCTGTTTGTCTCTGGCAAGAGGGAATGAGATGAAAGTGTTTCTCATTGTATGGAGAGCCTCAGTGACCTCCCTTATACTTCAGAGCACTGCAAGCTGCGAGATATTGCTTACATCTCCAGCAGCAGCCTGAAAGGAGCCAGAGACATAAAAATTAAGAACCAAGGTCACCTTGACAGCCACAGGTAATGCTGTCCGTGCCCTGCTTTGAGGCTGCAGTTGTGGTTGCAGCAGTTGACAGATTTCACTCACGACCTATTTTGTGAACCGAAGACGTCTGATGCATTGGTCGGTCGCTGAAGTTGAGGTAAGATAATTGGTCACTGAAGACCTTCCGTGGATACAGCCTCCTGCTGAGTGCCCTGCACCTCCTCCTCCTCCTCCCTCTTCTAGCAGCTTGTCCTGCTGTTCGTGGCCTCTCTTTGTTCTCTTAGGGCTTCCTCTGGGAATTGAACATGACTATCAGGCCACCCAAGTCTGGAAGCAACTTATTTCAGCACAATATTTTAAATGACAAAAAAGTACTGCTAGACCAGCCAGACCACTCTCTGTGGAGTACTTACTTAAACTTAAACGTACAATTGCATCAGCAGCCAGAAGAAATAATCCAGCAACCAACCAGTGAGTACTTAATGATCCCTTTAAATAGCGCTGATGGGGGGTCCTTCATGCTGTTTAACGTGTGTTCAGCTCTGCAAGGTTAAGACAGAACGTTGGCTGGAGTGTGGAGTTGCAAAATAGCAGTGGTGGCTTCAAATCAGTGTTGCACACTGATTCGCGTCATGATCTCACTGTTCTGCATGCTGCCGTCGGGAATTAGGCACACACACCCAAATCCCTTTACTAAGATGACGTCCTGTGCATGTTGGAAGTGTGCGCTCGCATTTTGGATACCATTTTCAAACATTAAGTGGCCGCGTAGTGCCTAAAAAACAGGCACTACATGACACAATTTAACCCCCTTAGAATCCTAGGCCCTGATACTAATGATGTGGAGATGCCGGTGATGGACTGGGGTTGACAATTGTAAACAATTTTACAACACCAAGTTATAGTCCAGCAATTTTATTTTAAATTCACAAGCTTTCGGAGATTTTCTCCTTCCTCAGGCAAATGTTTCAAGATCTCCTTGAAGCCTACGCATTTATACATATAGAACAATACATGGTGTTTACAGACTGCCCCTGCAACTGCCCGTTGCCAAGGCAATCACCGTGTTCAGACAGAGAGGTGTCACCTGCAGAACCCCCGAATACACATTCAACAAAAAAACAAACAGGGAAAAAAAAACAGAGAAAAAAAACAGAGAGAGGCAGAAACATCCGGAAGGCAGAGAGAGCCAGCAAATGACCCATTATATTAAAAACAGATAACATTTGTTCGCTGGTGGGGTAACGTGTAGCATGTCATGAACCCAAGATCCCGGTTGAGGCCGTCCTCATGGGTGCGGAACTTGGCTATCAATTTCTGCTCGACGATTTTGCGTTGTCGTGTGTCTCGAAGGCCGCCTTGGAGTACGCTTACCCGAAGGTCGGTGGATGAATGTCCATGACTGCTGAAGTGTTCCCCGACTGGGAGGGAACCCTCCTGTTTGGCGATTGTTGCGCGGTGTCCGTTCATCCGTTGTCGCAGCGTCTGCATGGTCTCGCCAATGTACCATGCTCTGGGGCATCCTTTCCTGCAACGTATGAGGTAGACAACGTTGGCCGAGTCACAGGAGTATGAACCATGCACCTGGTGGGTGGTGTCCTCTCGTGTGATGGTGGTATCTGTGTCGATGATCTGGCATGTCTTGCAGAGGTTACCGTGGCAGGGTTGTGTGGCGTCGTGGACGCTGTTCTCTTGAAAGCTAGGTAGTTTGCTGCGAACGATGGTCTGTTTGAGGTTGGGTGGCTGTTTAAAGGCGAGTAGTGGAGGTGTGGGGATGGCCATAGCGAGGTGTTTGTCCTCATTGATGACATGTTGAAGGCTGCGGAGAACATGGCGTAGTTTCTCCGCTCCGGGGAAGTACTGGACGACAAAGGGTACTCTGTTGGTTGCGTCCCGTGTTAGTCTCCTGAGGAGGTCTATGCGATTTTTTGCTGTGGCCCGTCGGAACTGTCGATCGATGAGTCGAGCGTCATATCCCGTTCTTACTAGGGCGTCTTTCAGCGTCTGTAGGTGTCCATCGCGTTCCTCCTCGTCTGAGCAGACCCTGTGTATTCGCAGGGCCTGTCCATAGGGGATGGCCTCTTTGACGTGGTTAGGGTGGAAGCTGGAAAAGTGGAGCATCGTGAGGTTGTCCGTGGGCTTGCGGTAGAGTGAGGTGCTGAGGTGCCCGTCTTTGATGGAGATTCGTGTGTCCAAGAAAGAAACTGATTCTGAGGAGTAGTCCATGGTGAGCTTGATGGTGGGATGGAACTTGTTGATGTTATCGTGTAGTCTCTTTAGTGATTCCTTGCCGTGGGTCCATAGAAAGAAAATGTCGTCGATGTATCTGGTGTATAGTGTTGGTTGGAGGTCTTGTGCAGTTAAGAAGTCCTGCTCGAACTTGTGCATGAAAATGTTGGCGTATTGGGGTGCGAATTTGGTCTAACACGGGACGCAACCAACAGAGTACCCTTTGTCGTCCAGTACTTCCCCGGAGCGGAGAAACTACGCCATGTTCTCCGCAGCCTTCAACATGTCATCAATGAGGACAAACACCTCGCTATGGCCATCCCCACACCTCCACTACTCGCCTTTAAACAGCCACCCAACCTCAAACAGACCATCGTTCGCAGCAAACTACCTAGCTTTCAAGAGAACAGCGTCCACGACGCCACACAACCCTGCCACGGTAACCTCTGCAAGACATGCCAGATCATCGACACATATACCACCATCACACGAGAGGACACCACCCACCAGGTGCATGGTTCATACTCCTGTGACTCGGCCAACGTTGTCTACCTCATACGTTGCAGGAAAGGATGCCCCAGAGCATGGTACATTGGCGAGACCATGCAGACGCTGCGACAACGGATGAACGGACACCGCGCAACAATCGCCAAACAGGAGGGTTCCCTCCCAGTCGGGGAACACTTCAGCAGTCAAGGACATTCATCCACCGACCTTCGGGTAAGCGTACTCCAAGGCGGCCTTCGAGACACACGACAACGCAAAATCGTCGAGCAGAAATTGATAGCCAAGTTCCGCACCCATGAGGACGGCCTCAACCGGGATCTTGGGTTCATGTCACGCTACACGTTACCCCACCAGCGAACAAATGTTATCTGTTTTTAATATAATGGGTCATTTGCTGGCTCTCTCTGCCTTCCGGATGTTTCTGCCTCTCTCTGTTTTTTTTCTCTGTTTTTTTTTCCCTGTTTGTTTTTTTGTTGAATGTGTATTCGGGGGTTCTGCAGGTGACACCTCTCTGTCTGAACACGGTGATTGCCTTGGCAACGGGCAGTTGCAGGGGCAGTCTGTAAACACCATGTATTGTTCTATATGTATAAATGCGTAGGCTTCAAGGATCTCTTGAAACATTTGCCTGAGGAAGGAGAAAATCTCCGAAAGCTTGTGAATTTAAAATAAAATTGCTGGACTATAACTTGGTGTTGTAAAATTGTTTACAACTGATACTAATGCAAAGACAGCTCTGAGTGTAGTTGCTTGCGCGAAACACAGGAGAAAATTTAGTGGATCGGCATGTCCGATTTCAATTTGATTGCCTAATTAAATTTTTCCTTCCACGTTCCAGTCTCCAAGCTGTGACAGCGGGCGTGATACGCACTTGCATGACGCGATCTCAAATTGACCATTTAAGGGGACATTGCAAAAATGGAAATTAGAGGAGTTAGGAGGTTTTGGAAGGAGACGGTGAGAGTTAATGAAGATAGATTTAGGACGAGCAAGGCCAGTACATAGATTTAACAATGCTTCCCTTGACTTACTGCTGCGTGCAGTCAGGAGCAGGAGGGAGATCATTTTCCCCAGCAACGGGAGGAAGAAACCGGCTGCTCTCACCAGAAGGCGTCGCTGGAGGTAGCTGAGGAGGTGAGCAGCAGGTCAGGAAAAGTGAGTACAGTTGCAGATTCACCTACATCCTGTGGTGTACAACACCCCCCTTTCACTCTGTCTTGCCAAGTGTACTCCATCACATCACTCCTCACACCCACTTAAGTTTCAAGAATAGCCATCCTTCATTTTCTACGCCTTTCCTCACTCACCATTTATCCATCCACCGCTGCTACTCACCCCAATCAATATGCAATGTGATGCATCTGCCTGATAGTCACACTCACCGAATGCACTGGATCCAATGGGTAAATACATTACCTCCAGTCACTCACAGGTCTGTTCTTTCGCCACATTAAAACTGGAAGTGGGAGTGTTGGAGATGGGTTGCCATCAGGTTTGAGAATTTTACAATTTTATCCTTCCCATCCAACCCCAACATACCCGTTCTTGGGGGTTAAAATTCCCCCCATAGAATCACAGAATCGTACAGCACAGAATGAGGCCATTCAGCCCATCAAGTCTGTGCCAGGCTCTATCCAATTAATCCCACTCCCCTGCTTTTTCCCCAAAGCCCTAAAAATGTTTCATTTTTATGTACTTATCCAACTACCTTTTGAAAGTTACGATTGAACTTACTTCCACCACCCTTTGAGGCAGTGCATTCCAGATCATAACAACTTGCTGCATAAAAACTTGCTGAGTGTGGCATTAAGGAGCCCTAGTAAAATTGAAGTCAATGGGAATCAGGAGGAAAACTCTCCAGTGACTGGAGTCATACCAAGCACAAAGGAAGATGGTAGTGGTTGTTGGAGGCCAATCATCCCAGCCCATTGCTGCAGGAGTTCCTCAGGGCAATGTCCTAGGCCCAACCATCTTCAGCTGCTTCATCAATGACCTTCCCTCCATCATAAGATCAGAAGTGGGGATGTTCGCTGATGTTTGCACAGTGTTCAGTTCCATTTGCAACCCCTCAGATAATGAAGCAGTCCGTGCCCGCATGCAGCAAGACCTGGACAACATCCAGGCTTGGGCTGATAAGTGGCAAGCAACATTCGCACCAGACAAGTGCCAAGCAATGACCACCTCCAACAATAGAGAGTCTAACCACCTCTCCTTGACATTCAACAGCATTACCATCACCGAATCCCCCACCATTAACATCCTGGGGGTCAGCATTGACCAGAAACTTAACTGGACCAGCCACATAAATACTGTGGCTACAAGAGCAGGTCAGAGGCTGGGTATTCTGTGGCAAGTGACTCGGCTCCTGACTCCCCAAAGCCTTTCCACCATCTACAAGGCATTAGTCAGGAATGTGATGGAATACTCTCCACTTATCTGAATGAGTGCAGCTCCAACAACACTCAAGAAGCTCGACACCATCCAGGACAAAGCAGCCCACTTGATTAACACCCCATCCACCATCTTAAACATTCACTCCCTTCATCACCGGTGCACAGTGGCTGCAGTGTGTACCATCCACAGGATGCACTGCAGCAACTCGCCAAGGCTTCTTCAACAGTAGCTCCCAAACCCGCGACCTCTACCACCTAGAAGGGCAAGGGCTGCAGGCTCATGGGAACACCATCACCTGCACATTCTCCTCCAAGTCACACACCATCCCGACTTGGAAATATATCGCCGTTCCTTCATCGTCACTGGGTCAAAATCCTGGAACTCCCTTCCTAACAGCACTGTGGGAGAACCTTCACCTCACGGATTGCAGCGGTTCAAGAAGGCAGCTCACCACCACCTTCTCAGGGGCAATTAGGGATGGGCAATAAATGCTAGTCTTGCCAGCAACGCCCACATCCCATGAATGAATAAAAAAAAATTCTCCTCATCTCCCCTCTGGTTCTTCTGCCAATTATCTTAAATCTGTGTCCTCTGGTTACTGACCCTCCTGCCAGTGGAAACAATTTCTCCCTGTGCACTCTATCATATCTGCAGATCCTCATCCCTCCCTTGGGCTGGATGCCTATAACACAAAGTTAATAACGTCCTGATATTTCTGCTAAACTCCAATTGGAGCAAGTGTTTTTATACCATTTTATCCATTTGCATTAATTACTATCCATGCTCAACTACATTTGACCCTTTGTTAACAAGGCTGGCCCCTTCTCCCCCTTACCCAGTCTATCTTTCCTAAACAATGCATACCCATGAACACTAAATTCAGACCCATCCTCGAGCCCAACCATCTTTCGCTGAGGGCTGTCAGTTCAGGGTTTTCAGTAGCAGCATATAGCTGCTGTTCTGTCATTCCATTTCTTCATTACAACAGTGACTACACTTCAGAAGTGCTTCATTGGCTGTGAAGCGCTTTGAGACATCCTTAGGCTGTGAAAGGCATGCTATTATTGCAAGTCTTTTCTCTCCTAATGCTTCTGGTGTTTGTGTAGAAGCACTGGCTAAGATTCCGAGCTAGATTGAAGCAATCTTATCTCATTGTAACATCCTTTAGCAGTGCTGATGGAGAACTGTGTCTTCATGTTCGGAACAAATAGATTGGCAGTAGCTGAAGTGTAGCGTTCCTAGACAGAGCTCCTCACTGAAGTCTAGGTAGCTCTGTTTTGGGAGTACTCCACATGCATGGGATTCAGGTGGTTGCCATGGACACGTCTCTGATGTCCCCTGATCTCCCTGGCTGCCCTCTTCTTTTCCTGCCACTCCATCTGCTATTGCTACTCCATCCTGCAGTCAATGTAGGTCTTGTCAACTGTTTGACGGAGCACTGCAAACTGGCAGACACTGGACAGGTCTCCTGACTATGTAGTCTTTGATAATCTGCATGTAATGTCCTACATCAGTGAAAAGGACTATAGGTTCCATCAATGTCCAGTATAGCAAACACAGAATAAATACGCCAAGGCAATTGATGTGTGCCTGAAGTATCCATTGTAAGGTTGGCTGCTTGGACCTGTGGGGAACATGCTGAAGCTACGGCTCATGTCACCTGTACCACAGCCTTGTACACAAGCAGAGTACAGCTATAATGAGGCAAGGTAGATCAATCATCGAACAGAAATATGGCCTGCTGAAGCAAGGACTCTGATGTTTAGACTGCACAGCTTCATATTCTACCCACATGTGGTTGACTCTAAATGCCCTCAGGGCAGACAAGGATGGGCTTCCTTGCCAGTCACCCAGATCCTAAGAACAAATTTTTTAAAGTTAGACATCTGAATATTTTATTTTGGAGCAAGAAATGCTGCCATTTGTCTTTGTTTAAGGTCCATAAAAAGTGTCTGACCTTTTCATGCAAAATCTACAGTTTTCTTTAATTACGGCAATAGTCTATGTGATATAATTGTGATCACGTTGATGTGCTGTCCCATTTTGCTTTGATAACTAATGCATCATTCTTCAAATAAATCTTTTGCTCAGTGAACTGCTAAATGACAGAGTAGAAGTGAATAGCCTTGAGTGGCCACACCAGAGTTTGGCAAAGCATTGCCTTGCCACCTGCCCTTGCTAATAGCAATGGGAGTTTGCAGAAGAGGTGCTGCTGCTGTGGGTTCACACTGCACCACTGAGAACTCTGCAACAGACACCAAGCATTCAATAGCAAAGTTAAGGGGGTGTGAGGGCAAAATCTACAAAATGTGAAAGACCAGCAGGGCATATGGGCAGGGTGGTGACAATTACCCAACTAAGAGTTCTGTACACGAATGCATGTAGCATAAGAAATAAAACAAATGAGTTGAAAGCAAAAAATTAAGCTCAAAGGATATGATGTAGAAGCCAAATCAGAGACCTGGCTGCAAGATTGGCATGATTGGGAGCTAAAGCCTCAATTTTAAACCCCACCCCACCACGCCCGCACCCCCCACCCCCAACTGAAGGGTAGGAAAAGGTCGGGTGAGGGGTTAAAATCCTAAAAATCGCGATATTAACGGCGGCGAATCATGCCATTGACCAGGCTGCTGCTCCAGGCAGTCGGGGGCCATGCAAAAGGCCTGATGACATCATCGGCACTGTGACGTAATATTAACGTCAAGCCAGGGGGAGTCGTTGCCCGGCAACAGAACAATGGCGGGAGGAGCTAGCTGGCCAGAAGAGGCCAAGGTAACTGTAAGCAATTTCCTTCTGTTAGCACTACCTCGTGGGCCAGGAGGAGCAGGAGTGTTTCCCCTAGACCCGTGAAGAAGTCCTTGAGCCTCCCCAGCTCCGACCTCCCCTCGAACGTGCTAGGAACATCCACGATCGCCTCCAGACCTGATTGCTGGCAACCTCCTGCCGCCGAATTCTCACTCCCGCCCGCTCTCCGGGTAGTGGATCTAGCTAGGTGTCGGGCAGGTCTCCAGGAACTTTTATGTTAATGAGGGCCGGCACTTAAGATCGGCAGGGCATCCACATCCCTGAACTCTTTGGGTTCATCGCCTGCTTTGGGGCTCGTACACACAGTTCCCACCCTCCGGGGGAACTGTGCGCATAAGGCGTAAATATTCCAGGCTATATGATCTTTAGAAAGGACTGGGCAATTGGGGACATAGGGGAATAACAATGTTGATAAAAGACATAATTGCAGCAGTGGAAAGAAGGGATTTAGTGAAGGTGATCAGACAGTGGAAATGGTATGGGTAGAATTCAGGAAAAGCAAAGGATGCAAGAATTGTCCACAGACCTCCTGATAGTAGTGATGTAGGGAGGGATGTACACATACAGAGATCAGGGAAGCTTGTACCAAAAACAATGAGAGATTTTAATTTTCACATAGACTGGGAGAAGCAGAACAGCTCAACTAGTAATGGGAATGAATTTCTAGAATGTATTTGGGACAGTTTTCTGGAAACATATTTAAAATAACTTGCATTTATATAGCGCCTTTCACAACGCCCCAAAGAGATTGAAGTGTAGGCACTGTTGTAATGTAGGAAACACAGTAGCTAATTTGCACACAGCAAGGTCGCACAAACAGCAATGTCAGGTTATCTGTTTTTATTGCTGTTGGTTGAGGGATAAATATTGGTCAGGACACCAGGGAGAACTCCCCTGCTCTTCTTTGAAATTGTGCCATGGGATCTTTTATGTTCACCTGAGAGAGTAAACAGGGCCTTAGTTTAACATCTCATCAGAAAGACTGCACCTCATTACTGCACTTAGGTGTCAGCCTGAATTTTGTGCTCATGGCTCTGGAGTGGGGCTTAAACCAACAACCTCTGGACTCAGAGATGACAGTGCTTACACTGAGCCACAGCTGACACTATATTTTTTAGAACCGACAAGGGAACAGGCCATAGTGGATTTAGTGATGAGTTACGAACCAGAATTAGTTAACAATTTTGCGGTAAGGGAACCTTTTGCAAATAATGACCATAATATGATTAAAGTTGATATTAGGTCTGAGAGGGTTAAAACCAAGGTTTTAAATTTAAACAAAGTTTTAAATTTAAATAAGGAAAACTTCGAAGGGATGAGAAATGAATTGACCACAATTATTAATGGGTAAACCTACAGACAAACAGTGGGAAGTTTTCAAAGAAGTACTTGGTACACTACAAAACAAAGGGATAGACCTTATCATTGGGCAATAGTGTAAAACGGGCGATAGCGAGTCAGCAGACTGTTTTACATCTTTCCCTATTTTTGTTTCTATCAATGGAACAGGTTCGTGGGGTTGAATGCCCTACTCCTGTTCCTATGCTGAGCAGATATCTGCTCTGTCACAACACCAACTATGTTACTGAAGATTGCAAGAATTGACTCCCTTGATCTTTCAGCATGTGATGCACAGATATAAATAACTCACATACACGTTCTTGCTCGTACATCATTTGAAAAATACCTCAGCAGGTTTGATCCCCAAACCAACATAGAACAGTCAGTGACCATGTCAGGCCTCCACCTAGTACCAGCTCACTACCACCTGTGGTCTGTGTCTCACTCAGTGATCTTTCCTCAAACTCTCATTCTCTGGGGGAGTATTTCCAAGTTGTTTTGGGTGTAGATCAGATGCCACTTCTGCTGGTGAGGGTTCAGCCTCTTACAAGGATGCAATCTATGGCTATGAGTGTGCAGCCTCGTCATACCTCCAGCCTCTTATTCCATAGCTTGACATCTTCCTGTCAAAACAACAGATAGTTCTTTATAAACATTGTGATTAAATTGTGTTAAATGTTGTAGCACTGTCAAACAAGGTTGTTTGATACATGGCTACTTTGTCACCATGTGTCCCCAAATGACTGCAAATATTGCTAACAATGACGTGGTATCACAATGGTACTAACCAGCAGATCAATCTTCTGACTTCTTCCACACCCTCTTTGGCCTCCCTACCAACCCCTCACAGGGGTAAATAATTGAGCCAGGAGGGGGGACCCCACCTCCAGTGCTCATTCTCTTCCACTTATTGGACCCCATCTTCTACGAGGATAGCCAAAGTAAGCATTAAGTGTGATTATGCTGTTCTAGTGACAATAGTGGCATGCCATAAATAGTGGGGGAGATTTTGAGGTCTCCCGCCCGGCATGAAAGGGGCAGTAGTGCTCTGAAAATGGTGAGGACTGACCGACCGTCCTGTTCCTGCCGATGCTGTGGCCATCCCATTCTTCTCGGGGACCTACCGCTGGGCGGGCAGAGTGCTGCCTGAGTCAGGAGTTTTAATATGCAAATGATATACATTAATGTAATATGCAAAATATGTATGTTAATTCACTATGCAAATAATGTGCATTAATTTAATGTGCAAATGGGGCGTATTAATTTAATATGCAAATACCATACATTAATATGCAAATGACACATTAAGTTAGTATGCAAATAACATACATTAATTTGTTATGCAAATGTACATTACTTTAATATGTAAATGAATAACATTAATTTAGTATGCAAATTATGTACATTAATTTAATATGCAAATACAGTATATTAATTTAGTATGTAAATGAAGCACATTCATTTAGTATACAAATGATGCACATTAATTTATCACGCAAATGATGTACATTAATGTGATATGCAAAACATGTATGTTAATTTAATATGCAAATGTTGTACATTAATTTAATATGCAAACAACATACATTAATTTAGTTATGCAAACGTACATTAATTTAATGTGTAAATCAAGCGCATTAATTTAGTACGCAAATGATGTACATTAATTTAGTATGCAACTGCCATACATGGGACTCCGGCTGCCATTTTAGGACAGCAGTGGACCGGGCATGCGCCCCGCCAGACTCCACCCACTTTCAGCTAGCACTCCAGCCGAAGAGGAGCCCAGAAGGGAAGTTTGAATTAATTTCTGTGAGGCTGAGTGGAGCAGAAATGTCCCTCGGGGCGCCGCAAAAAGTGGCCTGGACTTTTGCCTCGATGGGTCACCCCGTCCTGAGAAGGGACCATCTCTCCAGACCTACCTCCTTCCTGCCCAGAGCCAGCGGCTTGTCCGCAGGGCAATCGCTCGTTTTCCGCTCACTAGGCCCTATGCTAATGAGGCGCGACCTGCAGAAATGAACCTGGCATTCCATGTTGGGACTATCAGGGTGGCCGGCCATTCTGCTCCATCAGCTGGCTGCCCAAACACTGGCCGGGGTGGTCAATATACCCCCAGCAAGTTTCCCCAGAGCTGCTCCTGCTCTGTCACTGTAACTTCAACAGAGGTGCAGAAGGAATCCCGTTTATACACAGAACCAAAAGCAGCTCCGAGGCAATTCCCAACCTATGTCATCCCATCTGTCTGGTCAAAAAAATCAGTGAGAAACAGTTGTCCTTTAAGCCATTTTTTTGCATAACTAAATTAATGTATGTTGTTTGCATACTAAATTAATGTTTCAACTACATCATTTCCAAATGGCTTAGTCGTTCAATAAGACAACATTAACTCCCAACCCAAAGTATTATGTCTTCGAATCCCAACACAAGCTGACACATATCAAGTTATCTGTCTCACTGAGCACGTTGCACCTAACAGAACTGTTAGGTGGGAGTACCTTACAGTGGGAGAGTGTACCCTCTCAGGGAAGAAGAGAGACAGAGAGAACAAGAGTGAGAGAGTGAGGGAGCGAGAGAGAAAGCAAGATAGAGAGCAAGAGTGAGAGAGAGAGAGAGCAAGTGTGAGAGCGAGAGTGGGCCTTGCAGAAGCTTATCTTCTATTAGCTAATTGTGGAGTGAATTTAAAGTAGCTGTGGATAAGTGTGTAGCCTTTCCTCCTGGCTGAAGGGCAAGGCACGAAAACTCAACAGTAAAAGATCTATAAGAAGAGAGACTTTAGGATTAGAAATGAGTCCGAACAGAGAGATCTGACGCCTGCCTAAAATTGGGCCTCAAGCCTCATCTAAACATTCCAGGCGAGTTGCTGTGACTCCACTGGCAGCTTGCCCTGCTTCAGGATTGTATTTTGGGCCGCTTGCCTTGTCAGCAGAGCCCCTCAGGTAAGTCGCAGGAGGAGGGGTGGTTGTAGTGGGAATGGGGCGATTGCTAGGACTGTAGAGTCAGGAAAGCACTTCTGCTCCTCCTGGTTCCACAGAAATGTTTTAATATTTTTTTTAAGCCCTGTAGTTGGTGGCCGTGGGAGCTACTGATGAACCTGAGTGGGGCAGGCCCAACATTACCCCGCTCATCGGTGACTGATTTGTAGAGGTATCCTTCAAAAGACATTAAGTCCCTAATTAACATATTCAAGGGGCCTAGCGCCTGTTTTAGTCATACCAATTTCTACCCCCATATACCTCTAAATTTGAGAAAAGAGAAATAATCCAGCTTCATTAAAGATTGGAGCGGTTCTGTAAAGGATTTGTTGTGAATGCAAATACCCAATTCATACATGGTCCTACTAGCTGCCTTAAGACGCTCTGTGATTTTTTTTCAACTGAACCCTAAAACTCAGAGTTAGCTTCTGCAGGGGAGGAAAGAGGAGCAAATTGGTTAAAAAAATCTATGTCAAAATGGATGTTGTCCCCAGTTTAATTGCTAATGAGGTTAAGGGACCGACAACTGCACTCTATATAACAGCGGCTGACAGCTAACTGGTCCATTCAAAGTTTAGTTCTGTCCAACTTCAAATCCTGTAGCAGTTTCCTAACCTGGGTTTTTGATGACTTGTATAAATCTATTCTGCTGTCATGAAATGAAGCAGAATAATAAGCAGTCTTGCAACTTAATCCCAATTTAAATTAGTTGCTTTGTCAAATTCATTTCACCTCAGGGACATTCTCTTTGAAGAAGAACTGCAATTTTCCTGACAGTAAACGTAGATACGAAACAAACGACCTTCAGCAACTTTAGTTCCTGAATATAATGAAGTAGGATAATCTTAACATCTCCAACATAGCAACCAGCTCTGTTGTGTTAAATTGGACAGATGTATCAAACCCATTAACATATCACGTTTATGATCTAATTGAAGTGTTTAAGATGATTAAAGGAGTTGATAGAGTAGATGGGGAGAAACTATTTCCTCTGGTGGAAATGACCAGAACAAGGGAGCATAACCTTAAAATTAGAGCTAGGCCATTCAGGGGTGATGTCAGGAAGCACTTCTTCACATAAAGGGTAGTGGAAATCTGGAACTCTTCCCTCAAAAAGCTATTGACTAGGTCAAATGAAAATTTCAAAACTGAGATAGATAGATTTTTGTTAGGTAAGGGTATTAAGGAATATATAAATATAAATGGAGTTGAGGTACAGAACAGCCATGACCTAATTGAATGGCTGAACAGGCTCGAGGGACTGAATGGCCTACTCCCATTTATATGTTCCTATGCTTCAATTTATAGCAAAAATTTGGCTTTTTTACACCGGGGTAATTTCCCATTATGCACCAATACTGAAAGACAGAACCCATCTTCATGGAAGTAGCAACAACAAAAAAATGATATTTAAAGATGTATTGGCCTGTAGCATAACTCCCTCCCCCTTCCAATCTCCAAGACCATGGCCCCTAACCTGCTGGTTGTGTAATGTCCTTTAATTATATTCAACCGGTATGCACTGGGAGACCTTGCCCACCAGCAGCGCCTATCGGAAAATTGTGGGCATACCGCTCACAAGGTTCCTCTTTGCCACTGCATACTTATCCCCAATACCTCAGCTTAATACATCAATCTCCTTTTCTTCATATAATTGTGTGTGCTTGAACACCATTCATTGTGAGACCAGTTTTGTACCATGACTGAATCATCAAAGTGTATTTGCAGAACTTCAGCAAGAATATAATTGGTAGATAGCCTGTCTCAATTGGAGGCCATCACTGTAGCTAGTTAAAATGAAGAGGGAACACTTGAACTATCAGGTTGTTAAGAAGCTACACAGTCAAATAGAATAGCAGAGTGTGTGCAAGTGGCTTTCAGATAACGAGCAAATCTCGCCTTCATGATTAAAAGTTTTGTTTCTAGCAAGTGTTCATAGCTTGTGGGAAAGGCAATGAGAAAGTGTACAATAAGTTCATAGGGTGCAGAGCATGCGATGGGCTTAAACATCTCATTTACTAGAAAGAAATTAAAACCCATTCCCTGAAAAAAAGAAAAAACACTATTTTGATTATCTCTAAAAAGGGGTTACTATCTGTTAATAAAAAATCCATCCACCAAATTACGCTTTCCCCACCCCGGAGGTTCACAAACCCTAGAGTCAGCTTACTCATTCTTGCACACATAGAAGCATTGAATTTACATTACATAAGGAGGCCATCCGGCCCATCGAGTCCATGACCGTCACCTCCAGATTGCTATTCATTTTCTTATTAAAAATCTGGAGTTTCACCTTCCTTGAGATTTTATTTTGTCCAGCTTTTAGCACTCAGCCACGTTCCTTTTCCTTCAAGCTACATTTCAACCCCTCTCCCTCCCCCCCCACCCCCGATATCGGCAAAATCCTTTTACGTTTGGAAGCTACACACTAAATGGGAAAATTCGGCTCACTTGATTTTACATCTATCCCTCACATTCTTCAAATCTTCCCTCCATCACTTCCCATTTTCACTTTTTTCCAGAAATAATATCTAGGTCACTGGGTCAAAATCCTAGAACTCCCTACCTATCATCATTGTGGAGTACCTTCACCATAGAGACTGCAGCAATTCAAGAAAAGCGCCCACCACCACCTTATCAAGGGTAACTAGGGATGGGAAATAAATGCCGGCCCTGCCAGCAATGCCCATATCCCACAAATAAATTTTTTAAAATGAGGTGGGGGGGTGAAGGAAGGAAGGAGGGAGGGGGTGGGTGGATGGGAGGAAGGGAGGATGGGAAGAAGTATCACCGACCAGGTAGGTTAGGATAAAATAAGGACTATAATGTCAGACGTTTGGTACAGTTCCTAAGAAACGTATAACAGAGCCATCCTTTTGACATTAGCAATGTATATGCCGGATGATGGGGACCAATTCATCTTTCCAGACTGCATGTCTCTCATCTTAGTTTTGAGTTCCACTTCTCCCCACGTTCTCCCTATAATTCTTCTCCCAACTTCAACGTTTCCTCTGCTGTAGTCTTACTGAATTATATTGTTATTTTTGAACCTAGCTTTTGTTATGATATCAACTATTGTAATAATATAGTAACCATTAGAACCCCCAGCTGCAGATTGTTAATCATTCCCAATGGACTGCTGGCTATTTGGCCAGTCTAATAGAGATCTGCTCTTATCATGTGAAGAAATTGCTTGTTGTTTCACCCTCTCTCTTCCAGTTATACCTGGTCTCTGCACATTACTTCTGGGATGTTAAAATCCTCCTTGATGACATGTCCCTGCTACCTTTCTTATGTACTTAAAGAGCTCACACTCCTCCCATTGCCTTGAGCTGGCCGCTAATAACAGCTTCTAATTTCTTGAGGCTATTAGGTTGATGGATGAAGGTAGCCCGGTTAACATAGTATATTTGGATTGTCAAAAAGTCTTTGTGCCGCACTATAGGCTACTTTATAAGATAGGCTCCTGTGGAATTGGATGGTAGATCCTGGATTGGTGTATTCTCGTAGACAGCAGGTTGTTATTAATGGCAGTGGTTCTACATGGAGACCGGTTACTAGTGGAGTCCCACACGGATTGATGTTAGGACCATTGCTCTTCACAAACTATATCAATGATCTGGATAAAGATGTTGGGAGAATTGTCCGCAAGTCCATGGATGACACAAAGATTTGTGCTCGTGTTAGAACCATGGATAAGAAAAAAGACTACAATCAAATCTAAATCTAGACCTGCCTGGCAGATGACATTAAATGTAGATAAATGTAGTGTTATGCACATGGGTAGGGCTTACGCCCAGATGTGTACACCATGCAGGGTTCGGAACTAAAGTCTGCTGAGAGGGAAAGAGACCTCAGTGTGAGAGTGCATGAGTGCCACAAAACTACAGCAAAATCAAATAGAATATTAGGATGGATTGCTAGGACAATCTTATGTAAAACAAAAAGCACTATAGGGTCCTTGTACAAGGTCTTGGTGAGGCCTCATTTAGAATACCGTGTCCAGTTTTGGTTCCAATACATGGTGGGAGATATAGAGGCCTTAGAAAAGGTTCAGAGGAGAGCCACTAGATTGATACCTAGGTTAAAAGCCCTTAGTTACCACAATAGGCTAGAGAGCGGGGTCTTTTTACTCTAGAAAAGCATAGATATTGGCGAGATTTGATGGATCTTTAAAATAATGAAGGGGCTACATGTGTCCATATAGATCAACTATTTGAATTAGGTTAAGCAGAACAAGGGGACATGTGTATAAGCTAAGTAAGTACTAAACTAGGTCAGATGTCAGGAGGTTTTTCTTTTCGCAGAGGGTCACCAACCTTTGGAATAAATTTGTACAGCTGGTGCAGATTTGCTCCAAGTGTTGAAAAGGGAGCTGGATACGTTTCTGGCTGAGGCTGATATCGCTGTGTACAAAAGATAGATGGGATGTTGGGTGATGTACCTCACGGTCATTTTGGTCTCCTGGAACTCGTTTTAATCGCCTTCGGGAGTCGGAGAGGAATTTCCCAGAATTCATTTTTCCTTAAATTGGCCAAAGGTTTTTTTTCCGTCTCATAGGAGATTACATGGCTGCTGGTGGGTGGGAGGAGCAAAGAGGGCCATGATGCTCAGCTGCAGCCTGTCTGTACAGGGCAGGCTCGATGGACCAGCTGGTCTTTTCCTGTCCCTCGGTGTTGTATGCCCCTGTAGTCATAATTATTCTTTTGTCATGAGCAATTTCTAGCTATATCGCTTTGCCTTGCCCCCTTCTGCCGTGCATCGACCCCTTTAATGGCCTTTTTATCATCCCATATTGGACCTACCCTCTGCCTAATCTTTGTGGAACGTTCCACTCCATTTTCTCTCACATCTTAAAATAATTGAATCATACAACACAAAAGGAGGCCATTCAGCCCATCGTGCCTGCGCCAGCTCTTTGAAAGAGCTATCCAATTAGTCCCACACTCCCCTGCTCTTTCCCCATAGCCCTGCAAATTTTTCCTTTTCAAGTATATGTCCAATTCCCTTTTGAAAGTTACCAATGAATCTGCTTCCACTATTGTTTCAGGCAGTACATTCCAGATCATAACAACTCACGGCATAAACATTTTTTTCCTCATCTTCCCTCTGGTTCGATTGTCAATTATCTTAAATCTGCGTCCTCTGGTTACTGACCCTCCTGCCAGTGGAAACAGTCTCTCCCTATCTACTCTATCAAAACCCCTCATAATTTTGAACACCTCTATTAAATCTCCCCTTAAACTTCTCTACTAAGGAGAACAACCCCAGCTTCTCTAGTCTCTCCACATATCTGAAGTAAAAGGCTACCTGAAACTGGGACGTTTAAATCTTCAGTCTCTCGTTCTCCCAACTCAGATATTTGAGCGCTCTGTCTTGTCTGCATTCTGTTCACAGCCATGTTTCTACAGTGTCAATATTTTACTAGCTGCTCAAACCTTTCATTCCAATATGTTCCTCCTCATGCTCCTTGCATTAGTATAAAAGCACTTAAGCTCATCATTCAGCTCATTCTTATCCCTATTTTAACATATTACATTTGCTTGGTAAATAATATAAAGCTATCGGTCTACAAAGGATGGGTCGTTAGATTGACAGAATATGAAGCAATCTGCAAAGGGTTGGTTGTGGAATATGTGGCCTATAGAAGCTTATGAGTGACATGAATGACTATTAAAGACTTCACAGCAAAGCACTTAAAACTCTTTATAACTGGCAGCCGCCAAAAAAATACCAGGGAAGAAAATCTCAACACCTTGTAAATGTCAAACATATATCAAAACATTACTGGTTGATTGAAAGCTTCTAATGTGGGACACTGGACACTCTGACGAGATTGGATGATTGTATTGAAAATCAATCTTAACAATGAAACGTTCAACTTGCTTTTCATTTTCTGGAGTTATAATTGACCCTTTTTAATAATGTGATGTACCCCTTTCATGCATTGCTCAGGAATCGCCTACAGCAGAGAAGACAGAGATGCAGCTCCAAAGTGTGGTGTTATCGATATCATTCATTAATTATCACCATAATAAAATAAGGCTCCCATGGTAATGAAAGATCATATCAGCACATCTTAGATTTCATCTGAGAAAATATACCACAGCGGCAATGGAAAGAATTTTCATGTGTATAGCACCTTATCATGGGTTCAAGATGTCCCAAAGTGCTTTATACCAATAAATTACTTCTTGAGATTGAGTCACTGTTGTTATATAGAATCATAGAACCATAGAAATTTATGGCACAGGAGGAGGTCATTCGGCCCACCATGTCTCTGCCGGCCAAAAAAGAGCTATCCAGCCTAATCCCACTTTCCAGCTCTTTTTTTTTATTCGTTCATGGGATGTGGGCGTCGCTGACGAGGCCAGCATTTATTGCCCATCCCTAATTGCCCTCGAGAAGGTGGCGGTGAGCCGCCTTCTTGAACCGCTGCAGTCCGTGTGGTGACGGTTCTCCCACAGTGCTGTTCGGAAGGGAGTTCCAGGATTTTGACCCAGCGACGATGAAGGAACGGCGATATATTTCCAAGTCAGGATGGTGTGTGACTTGGAGGGGAACGTGCAGGTGGTGTTGTTCCCATGCGCCTGCTGCTCTTGTCCTTCTAGGTGGTAGAGGTCGCGGGTTTGGGAGGTGCTGTCGAAGAAGCCTTGGCGAGTTGCTGCAGTGCATCGTGTGGATGGTGCACACTGCAGCCACAGTGCGCCAGTGGTGAAGGGAGTGAATGTTTAGGGTGGTGGATGGGGTGCCAATCAAGCGGGCTGCTTTATCTTGGATGGTGTCGAGCTTCTTGAGTGTTGTTGGAGCTGCACTCATCCAGGCAAGTGGAGAGTATTCCATCACACTCCTGACTTGTGCCTTGTAGATGGTGGAAAGGCTTTGGGGAGTCAGGAGGTGAGTCACTCGCCGCAGAATACCCAGCCTCTGACCTGCTCTCGTAGCCACAGTATTTATATGGCTGGTCCAGTTCAGCTCTTGGTCCGTAGCCTTGTAGGTTACGACACCTCAAATGCCCATCCAAGTACCCTTTAAATGTGATGAGGGTTTCTGTCTCTACCACCCTTTCAGGCAGTGAGTTCCAGACCCCACCACCCTCTGGGTGAAAATATTTCTCCTCAACTCCCCTCTAATCCTCGACCAATCACTTTAAATCTATGCCACCTGGTTATTGACCTCTCTGCTTAGGGAAATAGGATATAGGTGAATGCAGCAGCTAGTTTGCTCACAGCAAGGTGCCAGAAATAGAAAGTGAGATAAATGACCAAAAATCTGTTCTCGTGATGGTTGAGGGAGAAATGTTGGCCAGGACACAGGCGTAGTGCTGAAGGATTGGAGGATTGCTAAAGTTATACCATTGTCTAAAAAGGGAGCGAGGGATAGACCGAGTAATTACAGGCCAGTCAGTCTAGCTTCGGTGGTGGGCAAATTATTGGAATCAATTCTGAGGGTCAGGATAAACCATCACTTAGAAAGGCACGGAGTAATCAAGGACAGTCAGCATGGATTTGTTAAGGGAAGGTCGTGTCTGACTAACTTGACTGAATTTTTCAGGAGGTAAAAAGGAGGATCGATGAGGGTAGTCTACATGGATTTTAGCAAAGCTTTTGACAAGGTCCCACATGGCAGATTGGTCAAAAAAGTACAAGCCCATAGTATCCAAGGGAAAGTGGCAAGTTGGATTCAAAATTGGCTCAGTGGCAGGAAGCAAAGGGTAATGGTCGACAGGTGTTTTTGTGACTGGAAGACTGTTTCCAGTGGGGTTCCGCAGGGCGTAGTAGCAGGTCCCTTGCTTTTTGTGATATATATTAATGATTTGGACTTAAATGTAAGGGGCATTATTAAGAAGTTTTCAGATGATACAAAAATAGGCCGTGTGAGTGATAGTGAGGAGGAAAGCTGTAGACGGCGGGAAGATATCAATGGACTGGTCAGGTGGGCAGAAAAGTGGCAAATGGAATTCAATCCAGAGAAGTGTGAGGTAATGCATTTGGGGAGAGCAACCAAGGCAAGGGAGTACACAATAAATGGGAGGATACTGGGAGGTGTAGAGGAAGTGAGGGACCTTAGAGTGCATGTCCACAGATCCCTGAAGGTAGCAGGATAGGTAAATTATGTGGTTAAGAAAGCACTTTCCTTTATTAGCCGAGGCATAGAATATAAGAGCAGGGAGGTTATGCTGGAACTGTATAAAACATTGGTTAGGCCACAGCTTGAGTACTGCGTACAGTTCTGGTCACCACATTACAGGAAAGATGTGATTGCAATAGAGAGGGTACAAAGGAGATTTATGAGGATATTGCCAGGACTGGAGAATTTTAGCTATGAGGAAAGATCGGATAGGCTGAAGTTGTTCTCTTTGGAACAGAGGAGGCTGAGGGATGATTTAATTGAGGCATACAAAATTATGAGGGGCCTAGTTAGGGCGGATGGGAAGGACCTATTTCTCTTAGCAGAGAGGTCAAAAACCACGAGGCATAGATTTAAAGTGATTGGTAGAAGGATTAGAGGGGAGCTGAGGAAAACATTTTTCACTCAGAGGGTGGTGGGGGTCTGGAACTTACTGCCTGAAAGGGTGGTAGAGGCAGAAACCCTCAACTCATTTAAAAAGTACCTGGATGTGCACCTGAAGTGCCGTGGCCTACATGGCTATGGACCAGGTGCTGGAAAATCAGATTAGGCTAATTTTCGGCCAGCACGGACACGATGGGCCGAATGGCCTCCTTCTGTGCTGTAAATTTTCTATGATTCTATGAACTCCTTGCTCGTCTTCAAATAGTGCCACGGAATCTTATACATCCACTTGAGGAGGCAGACGGAGCCTCAGTTCCACATCTCATCTAAAAGACGGCACCCATGACAATATAACACTCCCTCATTACTGCACTGAAGTGTTAGACTAGATTACGTGCTCAAGTCCTGGGGCTTGAACCTATAACTTTCTGACCCAGAGATGAGAGTCCTAGCACTGAGCCAAGCTGAAACTGGAATATGAATGTTATGTGGAAGGTTGAATTAAATTAAGATTGGCTCCTAATCCCTGTCCTATTGGGGTGCAACTTCAGTCATGACACAACAAGCAGTTTAAAATGCATTGGCCTGGATTTTGCGCTGAGTGACGAACGAACAGCATTCGCTGCTCGTTAGATTTAGACTTACCAATAAACTATCCACGGGCTTCTGGGCGCCAGCTTGCTGCAACTGGGAGCTTAAAAAATGCAGGGTCCTCGCCTGGGCACCTGTGAGCTGTGTGAGCAGGGAAAGGAACTGGCTGTCCCCTCAACCAATCAGATTGAAGCATCATTAACCAGTTGTGCAGAGTGAGAACCAAGAAGTGCAAGGTACACAGTGAATTCAATGTAAAATCAGTTAGAGAAAGCAAAATAAAGAATAAAGAGAGTGTAAGTAATTTGAAATAAAAGACAGAGATAAGAGACAGAAAGAAAAAGTAAAACAATAACTTTTTTTAAAAATGTCCAACAACAATTAAAATCCGAAAGAATAAGATTCCACGTTTTTAAAAGTTCATTTTCAGTGCCAGAGAGGCTGTTTGGCAGTCATTAATACTTACCACACCGTTAAAAGTTACCTTAGATCTAAAAAACAGAGCATACCTTTTTCTGTGTAGATTAGTTTGTTTCCAGCTGAGCAGGAGAGCAACTTCGTGCCGGCCCATTCATTTCACCAGGGATCCAGCCGGTGATCTGATCTTCCCACACAGCTTTTGGAGGACCAGGATATCTCAAAGAGGAACTTCCGGATTTCCCCATTTCACTACGCATCCATTTGCCCTTAAATAATGGTGGGCATTGTTCGAATCTCTGTTATTCTTGGAGTAAATTGTAAACAAAAATTTCAGCACACATAAGGGCAAGAGTGACACTGTTCAAAAATTATTATTAGTCAACGATAGAATTGTTTAAATGAGATCAAATCAGAGTGAAACAATAAAATGGTCCAGATCATTCTAATGGCCACAGATATTCACAACAAATATCCTCTTTCTGGTCATTGCTACATAACAAACACATGTTACAGAATGCATAGGACTGATGAAGAACAGAAGCACTGTTTCATGTCAAACATTCTGAGACATTCAAGAAGTCCCAGAGAGATATTCTATAATTGGGACAGTCACCATCGTCTTCTGAATTGGCTGCACAAATGAAACAATGGACTAAGATCAATGCAGAGATCAGCGTGGTTTTATAATGGACTGAGATCGGTGTGGTTATATTAATGGACCAAGATCGGTGTAGTTACATTAATGGACTGAGATCAATGTGGTTATATTAATGGACTGAGATCAGTGTGGTTATATTAATGGACTGTGATCAGTCCAGTTATATTAATGGACTGAGATGAGTCTGGTTATATTAATGGACTGAGATTGGTGTAGTTATATTAATGGACTGAGATCCGTGTAGTTATATTAATGGACTAAGATCAGTCTGGTTATATTAATGGACTGTGATCAGTCTGGTTATATTAATGGACTGAGATCAGTCTGGTTATATTAATGGACTGAGATCAATGTGGTTATATTAATGGACTGAGATCGGTGTAGTTATATTAATGGACTGAGATCAGTGTGGTTATATTAATGGACCAAGATCAGTGTGGTTGTATTAATGGACTGAGATCAATGTGGTTATATTAATGGACCAAGATCAGTGTAGTTATATTAATGGACCAAGATCAGTGTGGTTATATTAATGGACCAAGATCAGTGTGGTTATATTAATGGACTGAGATCAATCTGGTTATATTAATGGACCAAGATCAGTGTGGTTATATTAATGGACCAAGATCAGTGTGGTTATATTAATGGACCAAGATCAGTGTGGTTATATTAATGGACTGAGATCAATGTGGTTATATTAATGGACTGAGATCAATGTGGTTATATTAATGGACTGAGATCAATGTGCTTATATTAATGGACTGAGATCAGTGTGGTTATATTAATGGACTGAGATCAGTCTGGTTATATTAATGGACCAAGATCAGTGTGGTTATATTAATGGACCAAGATCAGTGTGGTTATATTAATGGACTGAGATCAGTGTGGTTATATTAATGGACTGAGATCAATGTGGTTATATTAATGGACTGAGATCGGTGTAGTTATATTAATGGACTGAGATCAGTCTGGTTATATTAATGGACTGAGATCAATCTGGTTATATTAATGGACCAAGATCAGTCTGGTTATATTAATGGACTGAGATCAGTGTGGTTATATTAATGGACCAAGATCAGTCTGGTTATATTAATGGACTGAGATCAGTGTGGTTATATTAATGGACCAAGATCAGTCTGGTTATATTAATGGACTGAGATCAGTGTGGTTATATTAATGGACTGAGATCAGTGTGGTTATATTAATGGACCAAGATCAGTCTGGTTATATTAATGGACTGAGATCAGTGTGGTTATATTAATGGACTAAGATCAGTGTGGTTATATTAATGGACTGAGATCAGTGTGGTTATATTAATGGACTGAGATCAGTGTGGTTATATTAATGGACCAAGATCAGTCTGGTTATATTAATGGACTGAGATCAGTGTGGTTATATTAATGGACTGAGATCAGTGTGGTTATATTAATGGACTGAGATCAGTGTGGTTATATTAATGGACTGAGATCAGTGTACTTATATTAATGGACTGAGATCAGTCTGGTTATATTAATGGACTGAGATCAGTGTAGTTATATTAATGGACTGAGATCAGTGTGGTTATATTAATGGACTGAGATCAGTGTGGTTATATTAATGGACTGAGATCAATCTGGTTATATTAATGGACTGAGATCAGTGTACTTATATTAATGGACTGAGATCAGTCTGGTTATATTAATGGACTGAGATCAGTGTGGTTATATTAATGGACTGAGATCAGTGTGGTTATATTAATGGACTGAGATCAATCTGGTTATATTAATGGACCAAGATCAGTGTAGTTATATTAATGGACTAAGATTAGTGTGGTTATATTAATGGACTGAGATCAGTGTAGTTATATTAATGGACTGAGATCAGTGTGGTTATATTAATGGACTAAGATCAGTGTGGTTATATTAATGGACTAAGATCAGTGTGGTTATATTAATGGACTAAGATCAGTGTGGTTATATTAATGGACTGAGATCAGTGTGGTTATATTAATGGACTGAGATCAATCTGGTTATATTAATGGACTGAGATCAGTGTGGTGATATTAATGGACTGAGATCAGTGTGGTTATATTAATGGACTGAGATCAGTGTGGTTATATTAATGGACTGAGATCAGTGTGGTTATATTAATGGACTGAGATCAATCTGGTTATATTAATGGACTGAGATCAGTGTACTTATATTAATGGACTGAGATCAGTCTGGTTATATTAATGGACTGAGATCAGTGTAGTTATATTAATGGACTGAGATCAGTGTAGTTATATTAATGGACTGAGATCAGTGTGGTTATATTAATGGACTGAGATCAGTGTGGTTATATTAATGGACTGAGATCAGTGTGGTTATATTAATGGACTGAGATCAGTCTCGTTATATTAATGGACTGAGATCAGTGTACTTATATTAATGGACTGAGATCAATGTGGTTATATTAATGGACTGAGATCAGTGTGGTTATATTAATGATGTGGAGATGCCGGTGATGGACTGGGGTGGACAAATGTAAGGAATCGAGTGTACTGGGACGTGCTGTTCTCCGTGACTGGCCTGTTTGAATAACAACGACACCTTTTGATTGGTGTGATGCTGTCCCAACATCGTATAAGATATGCGATTTGAGAACCTTTTCATTCAATCATCTGACGAAGGAGATAATCTCCGAAAGCTTGTGATTTTAAAATAAATTTGTTGGACTATAACCTGGTGTTGTAAGATTCCTTACAGTTATATTAATGGACTGAGATCAGTGTACTTATATTAATGGACTGAGATCAGTGTGGTTATATTAATGGACTGAGATCAGTGTGGTTATATTAATGGACTGAGATCAGTGTGGTTATATAAATGGACTGAGATCAGTGTGGTTATATTAATGGACTGAGATCAGTCTGGTTATATTAATGGACTGAGATCAGTGTGGTTATATTAATGGACTGAGATCAGTCTGGTTATATTAATGGACTGAGATCAGTGTAGTTATATTAATGGACTGAGATCAGTCTGGTTATATTAATGGACTGAGATCAGTCTGGTTATATTAATAGACTGAGATCAGTGTAGTTATATTAATGGACTGAGATCAGTGTGGTTATATTAATGGACTGAGATCAGTGTGGTTATATTAATGGGCTGAGATCAGTGTAGTTATATTAATGGACTGAGATCAGTGTGGTTATATTAATGGACTGAGATCAGTGTGGTTATATTAATGGACTGAGATCAGTGTACTTGTATTAATGGACTGAGATCAGTCTGGTTATATTAATGGACTGAGATCAGTGTAGTTATATTAATGGACTGAGATCAGTCTGGTTATATTAATGGACTGAGATCAGTGTGGTTATATTAATGGACTGAGATCAGTGTGGTTATATTAATAGACTGAGATCAGTGTAGTTATATTAATGGACTGAGATCAGTGTCGTTATATTAATGGGCTGAGATCAGTGTGGTTATATTAATGGACTGAGATCAGTGTAGTTATATTAATGGACTGAGATCAGTCTGGTTATATTAATGGACTGAGATCAGTGTGGTTATATTAATGGACTGAGATCAGTGTGGTTATATTAATGGGCTGAGATCAGTGTGGTTATATTAATGGACTGAGATCAGTGTCGTTATATTAATGGGCTGAGATCAGTGTGGTTATATTAATGGACTGAGATCAGTGTAGTTATATTAATGGACTGAGATCAGTCTGGTTATGTTAATATTTGGAAGTGAATAACTCCTCGCCATCTCTGGAGACTAAAACAAACACTCTGATTGGTTCCTCGAAGAGCTCAGTTGCTCGAGGTACTCTTTGGAGTGACAAAGAAAGTGCTTTTGTCCGTCAGCGCGCACTGACCAGTTTACGTGTGCTGAGCTGTAAGTAAATTGGGACCTAACATATAAGCTTAAGAACCAATATGAATGGGAAGGGATACATAATGAATAGCATTGCTAAAAGTGATCATCTCAGAGTGCTCACTGAGGTGGTTGAGGAGGTCAGAAGAAGGACATTCGTTGCAGTTTCCGCAGTTGATTCAATTATACAAATGAGATGCTACCATATGACAAAAGTTGTGTGGCCTGTACTTGCATGCTCATGAAAGAGTTAAACTGAAGAACGATGAATGGTTATTCCTGAATCTCTCATCCTAAGGAATTTGCAGCACTCACCACTGATTGGTTCTGGGCACTGGTGAGTTCTGTGCATTCCTAATAAAAAGAAAAACTTGTGTTTATATTCCGCCTTTCACGACCTCAGGATGTCCCAAAGCGGTTTACAGCCAATTAAGTACTTTAGAAGTGTAGTGACTGTTGTAATGTGTGAAACGCAGATGCTAATTTGCATAGCAGCAAGGTCCACAAACAGCAATGTGACATTGACTGGAAAATCTGTTTTAGTGATGTTGGTTGAGGGATAAATATTGGCCAGGATACCAGGGAGAACTCCCCTGTTCCTCTTCGAAATGCATCATGAGATCTTTTACATCCACATGAGATGGCAAACGGGGCCTGGGCTTAACGTCTCATCTGAAAGACTGGACCTCCGACAGAGCAGCACTCCCTCAGTACTGAACTGGAGTGTCAGGGTGTTTTACGATCAATGAGAAAATGTTGTCCAACTGTGGGACGTTTTGGTTAACTTCGATTTCACAATCTTTGTTCTTCCTTCATTCACTCAGCCTCTACATACAAATAGGATATTACCATTAATCCATGGCAGGCGAATCAGAGCATCACTAAGGGCATTGTCTCTAGAGAAATCTTCAACAACCCCCTCATTCCACACATATGGCCGCATTCTGAGCCATGGTTCTTTTTTGTCCAATTACCTTGGCCATCTACCTCATTAGAAAAAAATATACAGTTACCATTTTCCACACCTTGGGAGACTGAAAAACTGTACCTTTTGGATAAAAAAAACACCCACAATAGCACTGCCTGCTGAATAAGGATACAATCTACGAGTAATTTGAGACATGACATGGTAAGTGTAGCAAGCTTGGAAGGAAAAAGGTGAATTTGGGCTGTTGCTTCCCAAATCTTTCCTCCACTAGGGATTTCCTCCCATCATTTCGTTGTCTGTTGTAGACGAATGATTAGAGATTGATTGCTATGATTAATCAACAACTCCATTACTGTTGTATCATGCGACTATCAGGGTGGTAGAAGGCGAGCTAGATGGACCTTGTTCTTTTCTCGTCCAGCAGTTACTATGTTCCTATGAATCAGTGTATTACCTCACTATTTGGAGTACTTGGGCTGACACACATTCAAACTTAGGTGTCAGCCGTGACTCAGTGTTAGCACACTCACCTCTGAGTCAGAAGGATATGCATTCAAGTCCCACTCCAGAGACCTGAGCACATAATCTAGGCAGTGCAGTAGAAAGGGGTGCTGCGCTGTCGGCAGTGGTGTCTTTCGGATGAGATGGTCCTGCCTGCCCTCTCAGGTGGATGTGACTGATCCAATGGCATTCATAGAATCATAGAATCATAGAAGTTACAACATGGAAACAGGCCCTTCAGCCCAACATGTCCATGTCGCCCAGTTTATACCACTAAGCTAGTCCCAATTGCCTGCACTTGGCCCATATCCCTCGATACCCATCTTCCCCATGTAACTGTCCAAATGCTTTTTAAAAGACAAAATTGTACCCGCCTCTACTACTGCCTCTGGCAGCTCGTTCCAGACACTCACCACCCTTTGAGTGAAAAAATTGCCCCTCTGGATCCTTTTGTATCTCTCCCCTCTCACCTTAAATCTGTGCCCCCTCGTTATAGACTCCCCTACCTTTGGGAAAAGATTTTGACTATCGACCTTATCTATGCCCCTCATTATTTTATAGACTTCTATAAGATCACCCCTTAACCTCCTACTCTCCAGGGAAAAAAGTCCCAGTCTGTCTAACCTCTCCCTGTAAGTCAAACCATCAAGTCCCGGTAGCATCCTAGTAAATCTTTTCTGCACTCTTTCTAGTTTAATAATATCCTTTCTATAATAGGGTGACCAGAACTGTACACAGTACTCCAAGTGTGGCCTCACCAATGCCCTGTACAACTTCAACAAGACATCCCAACTCCTGCATTCAATGTTCTGACCAATGAAACCAAGCATGCTGAATGCCTTCTTCACCACCCTATCCACCTGTGACTCCACTTTCAAGGAGCTATGAATCTGTACTCCTCGATCTCTTTGTTCTATAACTCTCCCCAACGCCCTACCATTAACGGAGTAGGTCCTGGCCCGATTCGATCTACCAAAATGCATCACCTCACATTTATCTAAATTAAACTCCATCTGCCATTCATCGGCCCACTGGCCCAATTTATCAAGATCCCGTTGCAATCCTAGATAACCTTCTTCACTGTCCACAATGCCACCAATCTTGGTGTCATCTGCAAACTTACTAACCATGCCTCCTAAATTCGCATCCAAATCATTAATATAAATAACAAATAACAGCGGACCCAGCACCGATCCCTGAGGCACACCGCTGGACACAGGCATCCAGTTTGAAAAACAACCCTCGACAACCACCCTCTGTCTTCTGTCGTCAAGCCAATTTTGTATCCAATTGGCTACCTCACCTTGGATCCCATGAGATTTAACCTTATGTAACAACCTACCATGCGGTACCTTGTCAAATTATTTCGAAGAAGAGCAGGGAAGTTCTCCCTGGTGTCCTGGCCAATTCTCATCACTAAAAACAGATAATCTGGTCATTATCTCATTGCTGTTTGTGGGACTTTGCTGTGCACAAATTGGCTGCCAAGTTTCCTAATAAGTTTCCACTTCAAAAATACTTCATTGGCTGTAAAAGCACTTTGGGACATCCTGAGGTCATGAAAGGCACTATATAAATGCAAGTCTTTCTTTCTTTTGCTGGAGACTTGTTAGAAGCAGGCCAAAAGTGTTCTCCAGTACTCCAAAAGAGCACAGAATCTGAAACTTTCCCTCCAAGAATACATACCTGGAATCACCTGGATGTGGCTGACAGGTCAGTCAGTATCAAACATTTCAGGTGTTGACCCTTCACACTTACTGACATACTGACTAATTCCACCATTTTTTGTTTATGTTTCAGATTTTCAGCATCGGTAGTTTTATTTTTTATGCTTTTTGGATAAAAGTTCAGTCTGAAACGGGAGACGTTTTTTTCACACAGAACCTGCTCACTCTTCAGATACTGTGAGAGGCCACAGGCCCCTTCACATAAGACCATAAGAGATAGGAGCAGGAGTAGGCCATTCGCCCCCTCGAGCCTGCTCCGCCATTTAATGAGATCATGGCTGATCTGATTTTTACCTCAACTCCACTTTCTCGCCCTTTCCCAATATCCTTTGACTCCCTTGCTGATCAAAAATTTGTTTAACTCAACCTTGAATGTATTCAATGACAGCCTCCACAGCTTTTTGGGATAAAGAATTCCAAAGATTCATGACCCTCTGGGAGAAGAAATTCCTCCTTATTTCCATCTTAAACGGGTGACCCCTTATTCTGAGACTATGCCCCCTAGTTTTAGATTCCCCTATGAGGGGAAACATCCTCTCAGCATCTACCCTATCGAGTCCAATAAGATCTCCTCTCATTCTTCTAAACTCCAATGAGTATAGACCCAACCTGTTCAATCTTTCCTCATAAGACAACCCTTCCATACCCGGAATCAACCTACTGTACCTCCTCTGAACTGCCTCCAATGCAAGTATGTCCTTCCTTAAATAAGGGCACCAGAACTGTACGCAGTACTCCAGGTGTGGTCTCACCAGCACCTTGTACAGTTGTAGCATGACTTCTCTGCTTTTATACTCCATCGTCCTAGAAATGAAAGCCAATATTCTGTTTGCCTTCCGGATTACCTGCTGCACATGTATGTTGACATTTTGTGTTTCATGTACAAGGACACCCAGATCCCTCTGTACCACAGCAGTTTGTAATATTTCTCCATTCAAATAATATTTTGCTTTTTTATTTTTCCTCCCAAAGTGGATGACTTCACATTTTCCCACATTATATTCCATCTGCCAAATTTTTGCCCATTCGCTTAACCTGTCAATATCCCTTTGCAGACACTTTGGGCTCGATTTTACCGTCGGGTTTCCTGTGGGTTTCCAGCGGGGGGGCCCCGAAATTCCCGATATCCAGTCACGTGACCGGATCGTGCCACGATCCCGACCACTTCCGGGTTCCCCGATGACGTGCGGGGCTGCGTGCACGGCCCCCGCTGGTGGGAATCCCTCAGGCAATTAAAGCCAGTGGGGTTCCACTTGAGTGTACTTACCTTGCTTGTTGAGGTCATTAAATGAGCTGAATCAGCTGTCAAAACAGGAAGTGTGGGATTTTACCTTCAACGCAGAGTGTTTCACACACTGGGGGAAACAGTCT
Organism: Heptranchias perlo; assembly: GCF_035084215.1. NCBI lineage: Eukaryota > Metazoa > Chordata > Chondrichthyes > Hexanchiformes > Hexanchidae > Heptranchias > Heptranchias perlo. Next base: position 63,280,365 of record NC_090332.1, read on the forward strand.
CCCTCCAACCAGGCGTGTTGCAGCCAGCAGCTGCCAAGGTGCACTCCACGGGGGTGGGGTGGTGGGGGGTGGGGGAGAGCCCTCACCCACGCAGGAGGCCACCGCGTCACATAGGGCAACCCCTGCCCCCCACCACCCCCCGCCAAGCCAGAGGACAGACCGACGCGAAACCGCAGCCCCAGTCCGAGGAACCACCCACCTACCCTGCACAACCCCTCAGACCAACACCTGCCAGATGGGTGGTGCGTGGACACCCTCGGAGGACGAACAGCATGACCAGCCCCAGCAGCCTCGCAGTCCACGCCGTCCGCCGCAGAGACGTGGAGCCCCCCAACACGGTGCTGTTGCACGCCCACCTGCACAGCAGGAGGGAGGGCAACCGCAGAGAGAGATGCGTCGCAGAGGGCACTACCCTCGCCACAGGGTCCACAGACCGAGACGCAGCTCCCCGGACCTCTCCGAGCAGCAGTGCACACGGAGGCGCAGATTCACTCGACATGTAGTCGTGGAGATCTGCAGGCTCTTTCATGCCGAGCTGCTCCTGGCTGGCCCCAGCACCATCTGCTTACCTGTCGCTGCCAAAGTCACCACTGCCCTCCACAACTTCTCCTCCGCATCCTTCCAGGGTGCAGCCGGGTACACCGCCAATGTCTCTCAGTCGTCTGCGCGGAAGAGCCCTGCAAATACACCTGCACCTACTCTGCAGTAACACAATGGGTGGCATCAGTGGTGGGTTCTCATAGTGATACCCAGGAGCGGGCATTATTGGACACAACAGACAGGATTCGCGGAGACATGGCAGTGGTGGTGCCAATATAATGTGTGATGTTTGTTGCTCTGAAATTCAATATAGGTAACACCCATGGCAAACCCTCAGACACCCTTGTGCATCCCCTTCATGCTCACGACACGTTTGCCTTACGCTGCCTACTGCACATATGTGATGCATGCCCTGTGACTGCAGCACAGGTGGTGGCAGGTTGAGTGAGGCTGGCCGTGAGAGAGATGCACGAGAGGGTGAGTATGGGATAGAGCCATGAGATTGTATGAGGATTGGGTTGCGTGTTAGTGGCGGGGTGAGTACTGGCGAGGTGAGTAGGTGGAGGTAAGATGAGGATGGGGTTTGAGTGGGTATGAGGGGTGATGTGACAGAGTAGTGTTGGCGGTGCCGAAGGAGATGTGGGGTGGGGGCAGTGTTGTGGCAGACGGAGTGTAGGGGAAAGACTACGTGTTCTCACTGTGGCTGACCTACTGCGGTCATTGGAGCGCCTCCTGCACTGTACGCAGGTGGGCGATATGTTGGTGGGGCAGGTGACCCCCTCTGCCACCTCGAGCCAGGCCTTCTTGGTGGCAGAGGCAGGCCGCTTCCTCCCGCCCGCCGGGTGGAAGATCTCTGTCCTCCCCCTCCTCCTCACCCCATCTGATGATACCTGGGGTGAGGCATCATTAAACTGGGAGCAGCCTTCCCCCTGGGCTGCTCCATGCTGTAATTTGTTCCATTGGTTGCAGCATCTGTCAGTGGAGGACTGCCCCTTTAACTAGAGAGCCTCCAGCTGACAGATCGTACTCCGCATGCGCAGCCCGCCCGACGCGCAGACCAGCAGCGCGGACCCCGGAGGAGCAGGTAAGTGAATCCAATTAGTGGATTGCCTGCTACGATCGCACGGGCAACCCACTAATTTCACCGGGCGCGGAGGCCACGCACCCGAAACCCAACCCGCCGGAAACCCGCAGGCCTGCTAAAATCAGGCCCTTTGTGTCCTCATCGCAACTTGCTTTTCCACCGATCTTTGTATCATCAGCAAATTTGGCCACAAGACACTCTGTTCCTTCATCCAAGTCATTGATATATATTGTAAATAGTTGAGGCCCCAGCACTGATCCCTGCGGCACCCCACTAGTTACAGATTGCCATTTTGAAATTGACCCTTTTATCCCGACTCTGTTTTCTGTTAGTTAGCCAATCCTCTATCCATGCCAGTATATTACCCCCAACACCATGAGCTCTTATCTTGTGCAGTAATCTTTTATGTGGCACCTTATCGAATGCCTTTTGGAAATCCAAATATACTGCATCCATTGGTTCCCCTTTATCCACCCTGCCCGTTACTTCCTCAAAGAACTCTAATAAATTTGTCAGACATGATTTCCCCTTCATAAAACCATGTTGACTCTCCTTGATTGTATTATGAGTCTCCAAATGTCCTGCTACTACTTCCTTAATAATGGATTCTAGCATGTTCCCAATGACAGATGTTAGGCTAACTTGTCTATAGTTACCTGCTTTCGGTCTCACTCCCTTCTTGAATAGGGGTGTTACATTCGCAGTTTTCCAATAGATGGGACACAAAATTCCAGCTGAGTTGAGATCCTGTGTGTGCTCGACAATGCCTCCGATACTCTCACTGTTTCATGTGTCATGATATCCATTGTCACTAATATAACTATTGTAGCTCATTATGGCTTGCATTTGTCTCCCTATCTGTTAACACCATTGAGCTATGTTGTTACCATATGACTGGAGAACAGCTAATGAAGCATTTGATTCTCCTAAGCAAAGTGGCAGTGATCTCTCAAATACACGTTGGCAATAGATGGCTAACTGTTGGTTTGGGGGGACCAGCAGGGGTTTGAAAAGTATTAGCAGTGTAGAAGGTGATTGCTCTAATCGCCTTCACTGGCACCAATCAAGCAAAAGGCCCAGGCCTCGACACTCTGAATCCTCTTCATATCATATAGCGTGCGCCTGTGAAATCTAAGTCTACAGATTTGCCTGAGGAAGGAGAAAATCTCCGAAAGCTTGTGAATTTAAAATAAAATTGCTGGACTATAACTTGGTGTTGTAAAATTGTTTACAATTGTCAACCCCAGTCCATCACCGGCATCTCCACATTAAGTCTACAGAGTATCAGTGAGTGTCAGGCAAGTCTCCATGACTAATTCCTACAGGTGTGTACTCTTCTCTTCAGTCTTCTGTGTTTTGTTAGCAAGAAACCTACAGTCACTTTGACATCTGATTGGGCAGATGCACAGCTATATTGGCAGTAATTATCTGGCATGGGTTTGGGGCTGAGGTTGAGGGAAATGGGTAGGAGGAGTTGGCAACGCCCCTTGACTCCAATCACATGAGGCAGATCTGACTCCCAGCAGGTCTTAGGGCTTTTTGGAAGGATAAGGCAAGTGCAGTTTTTTAGCAACACATTTGAAGCAGTAAAACCCCATTTTACTTCATTTACTACCTTCAAGGAAGTAAGTAATTTGGAGGACAATCTAGGCCCTGATTTGTACTTAGTTATACAAAGCAAGGGGAAGGTTTTGAAGTATTAGCAGAACTGGTACTTACTGTTTGAAAATTAGTTATATAGGCAACAAAGAGGTTTTACCAAAATGGTTCAATAATAGGAAAATAATTTAATGGCAGTGTTTTATTGTGTCTACAATGGCCTTTTATGTGCCCGATTGATTTACAGGAAATTACTCAATTGCACTAGTGTATGACAATAACAATAAAATGGTTCAGCAAGGGACGGACTGCACAAAATGGCAATAGTGTTTCTAAATATTTCAACATCATTAATTTCTTATAAATAAATAACATGCTTTAAAAAAATACCAGTTTATAAAGTATTGCAAATGGATTGGGATAAAGTAGATATTTGGGAATGTAATTCAGGGCTTCTTAAGTGGGTCATAATTATAACTAACATCTACCCTTTTTAGTGTTTTTTGTAATTTTGTTTTTGACCATGTTTTGCTTGAATTTAAAGTGACTTGATAATAAACATGGGTGTTATAAATAAAATCTTTAATGATCCCAAGTAACAGCACTGTGGTCTTGTATTACACTGTGTATATAAATACATCAAAGCCCAAAGGTTGTGGCTGTGGGCAGTAAGCATGAGCAGTTTTAGCCAGGAAAATTTACTCTTAACACTTCAAGGAAATCTGAAGTTATTATTTGAGATGTTGCACCTGATAAATCCGGATACAAAGTCTTCCCCAAACAGATTAAATCAGCAAGTTTAATGCAAATTCCACAATTCATTAATTGTAATTAATTGTAAAAAAATCTCAAGAATGAGTGCATGCACACATACACATGTGCGCACACACATGCACAAAACGTGCACATACGTGGACACACACACTCGCATACACATGCGCAAGCGCGCACATACACGTACACACACACATTCACGTACTCACACATGCACACACGTGTGTTCACACGCACACAGCCTCACAGAGTTGGAGTATTACTTACGTCGGCATTTTAATTATTCTGCTTTGCACTAAGATTACTTCACAAAATAACGTGGGCTCCAATTGGTTCATCTTCTTGTTGAAGAAGTATATCTGTTTAATGTGTTTGAATCTTCCCCTGTGGCAGATATTTTTGTTGCAGTATTCTGAATAGGCAATTAGTCTCCTGTTGTTTGCCAAACTGATTTGCTGCATTTCTATTCCAAAAAAGGATCAAGACAATTGTGGGGGGGGAGGGGAGTATAAAATACCTGTGGTGTCCAATAAATGTGTCTGAAAATTAATTAAGAACCAGCTACACAACACGCAGCAAACATCGATCACAAGTTGAGAAGGATATTGGCTGGGAGTAACGCCGCAGCGTGAGAAGATCAGGTACATTACCCGTTAATTCTGTTTGTCAGCCAAAGAACAGTTTAGACTTTGTGTGATGGTGTTAGCGAAGGGGCAGCTTGTTTTATATCTGCCGACTGCCGATTGGCTATCACCCATTTTTACACTTTCGCACAAAGTCAAAATGATCCCCAAAGTGTGGAAGAGTAGTTCTTGAAACAAGCCGAGCTCTTGCACAACTGTTGGCTTGCCCTTTCAATGTAAACTCACAGCCTCTATATCAGCTGAACCAGAGCAAACCACACAATTGGGATTCGGAGCGACAGCAGCATTCAGTTTCAGAGACATTCCAATCTCTCTCCTAAACCATGTTTGCTCTGCACATGTCACTCATTAGTGACTACAGGACAGCAATTTAATAGCTTCAACCTAGATAAACTAAAGACATTCAACATCTCAATTTCACTTGTGACCATTGAAAAGTTTTGGATGTGATTGTAATCATCTGCCCTGTCCAATATTCCAGGACTAAGAGGTAGTCACACTGTAACAATATATTATTTAGTCCAATCAAGAGTTCAGCTCAGGACTGCACCATGATCTCGAGGATAGAATGAGTTAGGTTAGATCTCAGAGGGGTTCTCTTTTCACAGAGGGTCGTCGACCTTTGGAATAAATTGCCGGCTCGTATAAAGAGTGTGGATTTGCTGCAAACTTTCAAAAGGGAGCTGACCCTTGGAATGGGCCACTGCCAGTGTGGAGCATCGGTCAAGTAAATCACTGCTTCTGATCTTCTGTCCATTTAAATCAATGGACGGAAACTCAGAAACTGTGAGCCCACAATGTCCCAACCAAGGCCCCCTGTGACTGCCACTCCGCACTGAGAATGGTACATTAATGAATCGACCCTATCATTTATAATAAGTCCATGAGGGTGATTTTAACTTTGAGCAATAGTCTAAAACAGGCGATATCGGATCAGCCGCCCATTATACATCTTTCCCGATTGAAGTCAATGGAAATGGAAAAAGGGAGAAATGTAAAATGGGCAGCAGATCCGATATCGCCTGTTTTACTCTATTGCTCAAAGTTAAAATCACCCCCAATGTAAGCAAAAGGTTGTCATCCTTATGCCAAGTTTACCTGTGGAGTTCTCTGGATCTGCAAAAAATGAAATCAGTTTTCTACATTTACTTCACCTATTCTCTTCACTATCTTTAAAACTTGAATCACATCCTCCATTAACCCTCCTCCTAATGAGAATAGATTGAGTTCCTTAACTTCTCCTTGTAGCTGCATAATCTAAAGCCCAAGAGTAAATTTACCGACCCCGCTCTCCCAGCTGCCCTTGAAGGGAGTGCTGGTTAGAGAATCGGCCCAATGATGTTAAAGCCCTATCTTACACCACCGCTCCCTTGGTGCGCAACTCCGTAGTGGGAGTGAGAATCCCTACGTGGTCAGTTTTTGGTAAAATATTAAAATGCCTACGTGGCAAAGAAGCAGAATGCAAAATGGTTAGAAAGGGTTAATTAGTTAGTAACTGAGATTGATACAGGTGGCCTGGCCCTCCTGCTGGGCCATATGTTTGCTTAGTCAGCAGGCCTGCATTGTCTTATCAATGATAGGTCTTTGATGTGATTCAAGGACTGGTCTGAATGTCTCCATGTTTATGGCAGATCAATATAGGTAACGAGCTTAGCCAAAGTTGAAAGACATTCCAGGTTGGGAGATAAGGAACAGAAGGGACAGGGAAGAACATTCCAAGTTGGAAGGTGAGGAAGTATCCCCTTTGATGTCGAACAGCAACATGGTCAGCACATGGATTATCTATGATTGGCCGGAAATAATGTAACCCCGCATGGCAACCTGTGCCCGGCTTATGATTGGTGTTGACTCTTGTGTTAATGATGTTCCAACCCCTATTGATTTGTATAAAGGTATGAGTTTTTGTCTTTGTCTTTGTCTCCTTATTCTGTTAGAATCGTTCGGATTCTCTCAGGAATCTGAATTGAAGCTACAGACTAAGATCTGCTATTAAAGTTGTGTTGAACTTTACGGTGTACTCGAATCAGTTCTTGCTGAACCAGACTGAGGGGAAAGAATCCGGTTCGTCAGGAGTGTGGGATCAGTGAATTTACCCTCGAGAATCATTTTTTTATTCTCTGAATTGTTTAAGTTTATTTCTTCGCAAGGTTATTGCCAACTGGATAGGTATTCTTTCTGCAGCCTCAGTAATGCTTTACACAATGCCAGTATCATTTCCTCGAGTGTCTAAGGTATAATTCCGCAAGGCTGAGCTCTCACATGTTCCAGGAGCATCGAAGAGGAAGTTTTCTCCCTAGATCACAGAATTAATTCTCAAGTGCCAGCCTGCCTGGCCACTAAACAGGAGGTCCTAGAAACTGGATTGCCCCATGCCCGATTTGAGAGGAAAATGGGCACATAAAGGTCCAATATTGTGTGCAGCGCATTCCACATTGGGCGTGCTCCCCCCGCCATATTAGTTAGGGTGCCCTTTAGTCTTACAGCATGAGTGCACCTTCTGACGTCACATTAAAACTGCCGGCCATCACTCTCCAGCTCCCCCCGCCCAATCTCCTCTCACCCCCTCCCCCCGGACTCACAGTTGCTCCGCTGCCAGCTACAACTCTCTCCCCCTCCCGATCTCCTCCCTCACTATCCGCCCACCCCCCCCCCCCACTCCCGATCTCCTCCCTCACTATCCGCCCACCCCCCCCCCCCACTCCCGATCTCCTCTCCCCCCTCCCGGACTCACGGTTGCTCCAATGCCAGCATTCCCACCAGACGATCATCTTCTTCACAACTGACGCACTGCATCTTGGGATGCCACTGGTGTGCCCAGCATGCCCAATTTCGCGCCGTCCTCTTCCATATCAGTTTTGGCACGGCATTCCACCTGTGAAGTCGGCTGCGAAGCAATTTCTAGGCCCATGTCTCTGCTTCGTAACCCGTCGCTTTCCAAATGCAGATAGGTGAAGCATTTTGAATGATGGTATGATAGTTCCCTTCAGGGACCTGCAATAGCCTTGTAGCAAAAGAACGTAATAGTTGCAGTGACTTTGACAGTCACAAAGAGAAAGGGGTATTAGGGAGATACTTTTAAATACGAAGTCAGATTGTGTTTAATCTCAGTGATATTGTCTCATTGCACTACTCAAGGAAGACCAGGGACCCCGGTGTCCTGGCCAATATTAATCCCTCAACCAACCCAACATCACCAAAACGGATTATCTGGCCATCTAGCTCATTAGTGTTTGTGGGGTCTTGCTGTGCACAAATTGCCTGCCACGTTTCTCCACATTACAACAGTAACTATACTTCAAAAGTGCTTCATGTAAAGCGCTTTGGGTCGTCCTGAGATCATGAAAGGCTCCATGTAAATGCAAGTCTTTCTTTCTTTTCATTATTATTCTTTGGATGAAGAACTTCCTGGTACCAATCATAAATTTGTCTTGACCCCATCTGAACCTGTGCTTTCTTGTCCTTCCTTCACAGTTTACCTTGAAGTAGCATTCTAGATATCCCTTTTCTATCCTGTTTATTATCTTATATACCTCTAGGAGGTTCTCTGTCACCTGTTTCCAAGGCTGAAGAGATCAATCTTCTCCAGTCTTTCCTTATAAAACAAACCGTTGATGCTATGCTTCTTCATAATTCACTTTGTCAAGGAGTTATTGAAGGAGGACCATCAAAATTAAATTGATGAAAACTTTTGGGAGACAGGTAAACAAACCAAAGTGCATTGAAAGAAATCGTAAAGAAGAAACAAGTTGGATAGAAAGGGTTTTCTGTGCTCCAGACCACAAATTTCCAACTTTAACAAATAGTACATCTTAGACACACCATTAAAAACTCTGTAGATAATTACATTGTAAGTGCATTTTATTGCTATCCCCTCCAGACTCTGTAGTTATCCATTCTCTCTGTATTAAAGTTGTCAGTCTTTGTATTGATTTTAGTGCTTTGAACAATGTTTGTCTTTTGATGAGAGTTGTGCAGAGTACTTCAAAAAGGGAGACAGTTCTAATCTTCTGAAATTGGTGTAGTGTTTGTTACGATCGATTCCTGAATTGAAGCTCTTTAACAGATGGGAATCAGTAGATACTGAAAGATGGAAGGAGGATCAGCATTCAAATTGATTCAGACTTTGGATATTAATTTGAGCTTGACCTGTATCCAAATCCAAAGTGTAAAAACATAAATTAGGACAATAGAAAAGGAAGGGGAGCATCCTTTTTATTGAGAGACAAATGTGAAGGGTCAAGTTCAAGACCCTAACATGGTTGAAGAGAAGAGGTAAATCAGGAAGTATGATTGGATTATAAAGCCTGACAACTGTAGGAGGAAGCAAAGACAGAGAGGGAATTAAGAAGTTCTACACTTTTGAGGTCCTGGGAAAGTAACTAGGTAAACATAGGAAACCATCCCATAAGTCCTGAGTTCAAAATAGTGAGGGGTGTATGGAGGAGGAAGTTGTGCAGGTGTGTATTTGGAGCTCAGAAGGAACAACAGAGGAAAATAAAAAAGGAACAATGACCAGAGCAGTATTGATTAAAAAAAAGGAAAGAAGAGGTGGAAAGGTTTAGGGAGTGAATTCCAGATCTTAGAACCTAGGCAGTTGAAGGTATGGCTACTAATGGTAGAGCGATGAAATACGGGGATGCGCAAGAGGCCAGAATTGGAGGAGTGCGGAGATCTCGGAGGATAATAGGGCTGGATGAGGTTACAGAGATATGGAGCAACAAGCTTTTTTGTTTTGATTCCTATCCCAGGATTACAAGGTAGAGGTCAAGTGAGCCTCCCACATATGGGAGTAGTTTTCAAATCTTGAATGACCTTGGGCTTTATGGAGAATTAAAAAGGAATATTTGGCACAAGAGTTTCTGAAGGTAGTTTTAGCAATGGAGGTATTGTACTTGAGATCAGAGGGGGCAGTATGACAGAGGATGGCAAGAGATGAAGTAAACATGGAGCTGTCAAAGGTAAGGGATGCTGGCTCTTGTTCAGACTTTCAAGAGACAATGCGCTTGGAATTCCTGCAGGGTTGCTTCTGATCTCCCAGTGGGAGATTAGCGGATACCCCGGAGAAATGGCATAAATGGTCATTTATATGCCTTCTCCAGGGTTTATGTCGATCTTCCGCCAAACTTACGTTGAGAGATCAGGGATCTCCCACTCACCCCTCCTTCTGTACAGTCTCAGCCCATGGAATGGGTGCATCCGCACAGTTCCTGTTCACAGACGGGTGTATGTGTGCAGCCCCAGCCCCTCTCCACGGACAGGTGTATATGTGCAGCCCCTCTCCATGGATGGCCATTGCTGTGCAGCCCATCCATGAATGGGTATCACAGCATCCTAGCATTTCATAACCTTCTTCATACGACAAACGATAGTCCTTGACCATTTGTTCTTCAAAACACATTTAATTCACTCCACACAAAAAGTCACACTACAGAACCTTTCCCAGTCCCAGGCTCTCTCAGCTACCCGCAACTGCCTTTCAGCTCATCGGCTTCTGACAGGTTTGAGCCTAGGTGAGCCCCAGCTGCCTTCCAGCTTCCTCTTCAGGGGTGGACTTTTACTTGTCTTTACCTCTCCCTTTTATTCTCACCTGACTGGGGAAGGTCTCCACCCACTCCAGCCTTAATTACTTCTTAAAAGGTGAGGTCTCTTAAAAGGGCCATACCTTTACGCAGGGATCAGGACCCTCAGTTACTCTGCTACACATCCTTCCCACCAGTGTAAAACCATCTGCTCTAGTGGCCTGCACTGAGAGACAGTATGTTCTGGCAAGTGCATATAGTATTCCCTGAGCTGACCCGGCTCCATGCCCAATAATTGCCTTTGCAATCATTTCACCAAGTTCTTGCTGCCCATGTTCATATGCCCCATGGACAGGCCCTTCAGCTATTTCAAAGGCCATTCACGCAGCAGCTGAGTTTCCTGCCATGCCTTTCCACGTGGACTCCAGCATCCCCCTTTCACAGGAGTCTTCATGCCGGATTTTTCTCGTGGAAATTTTCCGCTCATGTCCGTCACTTTGCATTTCTGGTGTAACCACCTTTTCGCAAAAGGACACAATGGGATCTGTCGATGCTTCACCTTTCCAGCCTTCTTAATAAAAGGACTCTTCTTCATTCTGGCTCTCTCCAAGCTCAGTCCACTTGGTCTCTTTTCCAATACACTTTCAAAAGACTGCTGGCAGCCATATCCCCTAAGAGCATAGTCCTCTCAGTAGGCTTATCCAATGGACCACTAAAAGATAGTCACAAGGGAAGGTGTATCCAATTGAGCTGCTTCCTGGTCTGGAGCAGATGTCTTTCTTTTCACTGCTTAACAACCTCTATTGCTGTTATATGTTTGGACTTTTTATTTGAATCCTTCCCTCAAGTACTCCCTTCAATATCAGGGTCTGTAGATGTGGAACTCTCCACTGGCCACACCAGTACTTGATCCTATAAGATCGCGAACAAATCCAGCTGGTGGCCAAGGATCCCATTCCAGGGTTTCTCCTTAACCTCCCCAGCTCCAGCCGCTGCTCCTCGGCCACAGTTCACAGGAAGACGAGCAACTGCATCATCTTTTCTGACCTTGAGCAGTTGGCTCCGTCCTCCATTTTGAAGCAACCATCCCTCACTCCACTGATTCCTGCAGCTTGCACCTGCCCCTCAATTTGGTCCATTTGACCCCCTTTGTGCTTTGTTCCTCTTCCCCCAGAGCCATTGGCTACCTCCATTTCATCCTCTTTTGGTGCCTTTACTGCTGAAGTCCCACCCAATCAGACACACCCAACTGGACCCCACCCCACCAGTTTCTTGTCTGAGATCTGTTTGGGTTTCTGCTTTGATTCCTTCCAGCTGTGCTGATTGGGATGACAAACTGGAATTCTTGCAAACAGTCCCACTTATTTTTGTTACCACCTTCTATACTACTTCAGTTAGGACAGTTTCCATGGTTTGCACTCTTGGGTTAACTACTTCAACACCTATTCCCAAAGACTAATTTCTGTTCACCAATTTCTTTGATTTTGCATTCAGCCAAACCACCTTCAAGCTGTTCCACACTGGAGCTCTTGCACATCAAGAGTTGAGCCATATTCATGGGCCAAACTACAAGTGTCTGACCAGCAGCCTCTGCTTCTATTGCAGCCTCTTAATGACAGCTGTAGTTTCTATCACCAGTCCTGCATCAAGCTCAGCAAGTTGTAGAACCTGATCTACAGCACTTAACTCTGGAATCTCTGTCTCCATAGATGCTAGTGTCTCTTCAATAGCCACAAGGATTCCCAGTTCATGGGACTCAGCTCTCAACTTCAGAAAGATCCACCATCGGGATCACTGTCCCATTTTGTACAGTTTGAAATTCATCAATAGAAGCTGGGTGTAATTTTACTTCATGGTCACTTTCCAAAGTTAGACCCTTTGATTCAGGAGCTATTTCACTATGTACAACCTTAGTCACTCCCACTGCTGAAGTGATTCTGTTGGTCTCTCTGCATCAAGCACCTTGCTTCAACTCATCGCTGGTCCTTTCCCTCTGAACCTCTCAAGCCTCGTCCGATCGCTTCCTCTCATTTCCCAGCCTTCCAATAGTCCCCTGCTGGCAAGCAAATTGCTCCTGGAGGGTCTTGTTATTCTGAGGACTCAGATCAGCCAACTTGTTCCTGGACTCTTCCAAGTTTCCTTTAACCTTCTGGACTGTCAAAAAGATCACGCTGCAGTTTTGCAGATCTTTCCACCTGTTAGTCATTGGATTGCCTTCTTTGACCTTCAGTCATCTCTTGCTTCCTTTGAAGAGTTACATCCTCTTCAACCTGGTTTTCATGGGCAGACTGGAAGCTCAAGTTGAGGGGTCAGCTTTGAAATCTGTGTCCAACTCTTGCACCTTCTACACCAGTTCATTCCTCTCTTGCTCCAGGTGGTCAAGGCCTATCTGATTGTTTTCCAAAGCCTGAATCTGTTTAGTGATCCTTTCCAGTTCAGCCTCCTTCTCAGCCTTCAGTGACTTGAACATCATAACAGAAGCCTTCTCATTGCACATCATTGCCATCTCTTCCTTCAGCACAGCCTCTTGCTCTATTGGCTTCCATTGCTCTCAAAACTGAGCATCACAGCCTCTTTGGCCCTCAGGTCTTCAAGGGTCTCCCCCTTCCAGTGGAGATAGAGGACAACTTGATGAACTGCCCGCTCTTTACTTTGAGAGTCTTCAGCCAGCTGGTGCCTCAGCTTCTTCTCTTCCTCCAGCTCTACATCCTTTTGCAACAAGGAGTTGTGGAGCTTCATGATCTCCACATTAAGCTGTCTGGTCAGTCTTTCCTCCTGAACCCACGCAGCTTGCTCGAGCAGCTCCTTCTGATCAACCATCTTGTTGACCGACTGCTGGAAGCTGGCGATGGTCATGGTTAGCTAGCTTTTCTCTTCCTTCTGAAGTGCCTTTGTGGCCTGCAGGTTGACCTTCAGGGAGAACTTAGCATTCTTAATGCCCTGCAGCTCATTGGCCTGCTCCTCCAGCAAGGTCCTCATCTCCTTTACCTGCTGCTCCAGCACACTCTTCACGTTCTCCAGCTCGTGCATGTTCTTGCCCACATCATCCATGTCACTCATCAGGTCCTCCCTCAGCCCAGTACCACTTGAGGTGCTCGAGCTAGTGTGGCTCTTGGACCTGTCTAACCAGTGCCAATCTCTTCGCTATTCACCAACTGATCCTGCAGGAAGACCACCTGCTGCCCCAGCTTCAGCCTCATCTCCTTCTGGAGCAGCGTCTGGGTGTCCTTTAGGTGCAACTCCAAACTGGACACCTCCTTGGCCAGTGTGATGGCTTTGGACTCTGTTCTCCCCAGAGCTCTGGAGGGGCCTTCCAGCTCAGCCTGCAATGTGAGGACCCAATCCATGCCATTTTCCTCCTGACTGTTACCACTGCACTCTCCCTCATCCTGGGGAAAGCCTGCTACAGGTCTGTTTTGGTTAGGAACAGACTTCCAAGACCTTCCTCTGCAACCTTTTCTGGACTTCTGCACCTCCTCAGAATGGACAGTGGTCTCCTGAAAAATTCCAGCAAGCTCCTTTCTCATCTCATCGTAAGCTGCCTGTGGTTCCCTATCACTCATCTCAGCATTCATTTTACCCCCAAATTCCTCTTGCTGGACGTCAAGGATCAGGGATCAAGCATCCCTTTTTTAGCTTTAAATATTTCCACTATATTGGGTTGATCTCTTTCTTTTCTGTCAGAGACACAATCCCAATTCTGACACCATATGCCAGAATTGTACAATCTCATAACCTTCTTCATATGACAAACAATAGTCTTTGACCAATTCATACATCAAAAGACTTGTCTTTTAATTCACTCCAAACAAAGTCATAGTACCTTTGGCAACACCTAGTACACTTGCCCAGTCCTAAGCTCTTTCAGCTCATGAGCTTCTTTATGGTCCACCTTCCTCTTCAGGGGAGGACCATTCCTTCTCTTAAACTCTCCCTTTTATTCTCACCTGACTGCGGCAGGTCTCCACCCACTCCAGCCGTAATTACTTCTTAAAAGTGAGGAGTCTTAAAAGGGCCATGCCCCTTCTCTTAAAGGGGATGTCTCCTTAAAAGGACCATACCTTTATTTGGGGATCAGGGCCCTCAGTTACTATGCTACAATGGGGGTATCTGCATAGTCTCAGTCCATTGATGACTGTATGTGTACAGCCTCAGTCCATGGATACATGTGTCTGCATAGCCTCAATCATGGATAGGTGTATATGCAGTCTCCATGGAGGTAAATATCTGTACAGCTACAGTCCATGAATAGATGAAATTGCACATTCTCAGTCAATGGATGGGTGTATCTGCACAATCTCAATCCATGGATGTGTCTATCTGCCATTATATTAGGAAAAAGAGGTGGATAGGAGTATTGTGGGTCCCTTAAAAACTGATATTGGTGATAATATGAAAGAAAATAAGGAAACGGCAGACATGTTAAATAATTACTTTACATCAGTATTTACCGTAGAGGAAGAGGAGAGCATGCCAGACACCCCAAGGAAACTAATTTTGAATCAGAGACAGGGTCTCACTATAATTAACATAAGCAAATTAACAGTAACTAAGAAAATAAAAGCACTAAAGAATGACAAATCCCCAAGACCAGATTGTTTCCATCCCAGGGTTTTAAAGGAAGTAGGTGAGCACATTGCAGATGCCCTAACTATAATCTTCCAAAGTTCTCTCGATTCAGGAACTGTTCCTTTGGATTGGAAAATTTCACATGTTACTCCGCTATTTATGAAAGGTGAGAGAGGCAAACATCTGTTGTCGGAAAATTACTAGAGTCTATAATTAAGGATAGAGTGACTGAACACCTTGAAAGTTTTCAGCTGATCAGAGAGAGCCAGCATGGATTTGTAA
Organism: Heptranchias perlo; assembly: GCF_035084215.1. Classification (NCBI taxonomy): domain Eukaryota; kingdom Metazoa; phylum Chordata; class Chondrichthyes; order Hexanchiformes; family Hexanchidae; genus Heptranchias; species Heptranchias perlo. Next base: position 63,295,376 of record NC_090332.1, read on the forward strand.
AGGGTAGGTCATGTCTGAGGAACCTGATTGAATTTTTTGAAGAGATGACTAAAGTAGTGGACAGGGGATTGTCCATGGATGTTGTTCATATGGACTTCCAGAAGGCATTCGATAAAGTCCCTCATAAGAGACTATTAGCTAAAGTTGAAGCTCATGGAATTGAGGGCAAATTATTGACCTGGTTAGGAAATTGGCTGAGTAGCAGGAGACAGAGAGTAGGGATAATGGGCAGGTACTCAAATTGGTAGGATGTGACTAGTGGTGCCCACAGGATCTGTGTTGGGGCCTCAACTATTCACTGTATTTATTAACAATTTAGATGACGGGATAGAGAGCCACATATCCAAGTTTGTCGATGACACAAAGTTAGGCAGCATTGTAAGCAGTGTAGATGGAAACATAAAATTACTGAGAGATGTTAATAGATTAGGTGAATGGGCAAAACTGTAGCAAATGAGTTTCAGTGTAGGCAAGTGTGAGGTCATCCACTTTGGACCTAAAAAGGACAGATCAGAGTACTTTCTAAATGGTGAAAAGCTTGAAACAGTGGAAGTTCAAAGAGACTTAGAGGTCCATGCACATAGATCATTAAAATGTCATGGACAGGTACAGAAAATAATCAAAAAATCTAATGGAACGCTGGCCTTTATATCCAGAGGACTAGAATACAAGGGGTAGAAGTTATACTACAGCTATACAAAGCCCTGGTTAGACCACACTTGGAGTACTGTGTTCAGTTCTGGGCACCTCACCCGAAGAAGGATATATTGGCCTTGGAGAGAGTGCAGCGTAGATTTACTAGAATGATACCTGAACTCCAAGGGTTAAATTACGAGGCGAGATTACACAGAGTAGGGTTGTATTCCCTGGAATTTAAAAGATTGAGGGATGATTTGATCGAAGTTTTCAAGATATTAAGGGGAACTGATAGCGTAGATAGAGAGAAACTATTTCCGCTGGTTGGGGAGTCTAAGACTAGGGGACATAGCCTAAAAATTAGAGCCAGGACTTTCAGGAGTGAAGTTAAGAAACACTTCTACATGCAAAGGTTGGTAGAGGTTTGCAACTCCCTTCTGCAAACAGCAGTTGATGCTAGCTCAATTGTTAATTTTAAATCTGAGATTGATAGATTTTTGTTAACCAAAGATACTAAGGGATAGGGGGCTAAGGGATATGGAGTTACGTCACAGATCAGCCATGATCACATTGAATGGCTGAACAGGCTCGAGGGGCTAAATGGCCTACTCCTGTTCCTATGTTTCTATGCATAGTCTCAGTCCATGGATCTGTGTATCTGTACAGCCACAGTCCATGGATAGATGCATATGCAGTCTCTTTCCATAGATGCAAATAGCTGTACAGCTTCAATCCATGAATAGGCGTATTTGCACACCCCCAGTCCATAGGTGGGTGGATCGGTACAGTCTCTGTCTATGGATGAGTGTATCTGTACAGCATCATTCTATGGATAGGGCAGTGCCAGTTCTACTTACAAGTGGAAGCCAGGTTTTAACTGCTTGCTTGAATCATTGTGATGTTGGGAAAGGCTGAGGTCCATGTGGACATACAAAACAAAATTCAACAGCACCGATCAATGGCTGCCCACTGCCAGCTCACTTCTGCCTGTACTTACCGGGAGATACAGTCTAATCACTAACTGAAAAATAAATCACTGACTGAACAGCTGCTTCAATAGGAGAGCAAAGTAGGTTAAAGCAGGGACAGGCCATCCACTGTGGCCCATGATGACTGAGCTTACCACTTCTCACCATGTTCTTGATACAAGACAACATTTTAGGTATGCAGCTGGCTTAGGATTGAAAGTCCCATAGCCTGGATTTGGACGGTTTGCTCAAGAGGTGGGCAGTTGGGTGTCTGATGTGCAAACACCCATCACTTTAAAAGTCTCCAAACCAAACTACAGAGAAATCTATGCAGGTAAGTGTTTCTTTTTGTCCAGAGTGGGATGTACACTCTCTCCCTGTCAGAATACACTCCACTTCTGAGTCTGAGAGCTTACAAACAGGTTGGCAAGAGTCAAGGCTTAGGGATCCCTAAGGGTACAGTCATGTAATGCTTGAGTTTCACCAATTAAACCCATCCATCTTGGTAAGCTTGCTGCTAATTGACCAGTTAGGAATAGCCGACCTGTAGGGTATTGGATTGGAAGAATATCTGGAGTCGAGTGAGAAGAATCTAAGTCTCAGAAATCCTTCTAACCTCCAGGTCCTAGCAAGGAACCAAGCTGGCTGGCCAATCATTGGCACTTCTATGAGGGTATCGGATAGAGTGAAAAGATAGTTTGCAAACCTGCTGCACCAGCTGCTGCCCAAGGCTTTTTTATTTCTTCAAACTCCAGAAATACATATGGACAAGAATGATTAATGACATGAATGGCACAATCCCTCATAGTTTCAACACGACCATGTGTCCTATTTGGCTCTACTGCAGAACAGCCATAATTAATGCAATAGTGTCGCAAATATTTCTCACCAGGAGCAAATTAACTGACAGCACTGTCTGCTGGATGCACACTTTATAGATTGAGTCTTTTCACTAACAGCTAAATTGTTTGTTAGAATTACTTGCAGAAACATAAATAATTAATTTTGAGGCTCCACGACGAAAATTAGCTTTAATGAAAGATATGGCTCTGGAATGCAACAACAACAACTTGCATTTATACAGCGCCATTAATGTAATAAAAATAAGGTTACACCAAGTATCTTCAAACATCTTCTTTGCATTCCCAAGCTTTAAGAGAGATGTAAGCCATAGTAACAGAAAGAACATAAGAACATAAGAACATAAGAAATTGGAGCAGGAGTAGGCCAATCGGCCCCTCGAGCCTGCTCCGCCATTCAATAAGATCATGGCTGATCTGATCCCAACCACAAATCTAAAGAACACAAGAAGTCGGAGCAGGACCCGGCCACATAGCCCCTGGGCCCTCTCCGCCACCCACAGGGCATTGACCGATCCGAACTCAGCTTCATGTCCAATTTCCTGCCCGCTCCCCATAACCCCTAATTCCCTTTACTTCTAGGAAACTGTCTATTTCTGTTTTAAATTTATCTAATGATGTAGCTTCCACAGCTTCCTGGGGCAGCAAATTCCACAGACCGACCACCCTCTGAGTGAAGAAGTTTCTCCTCATCTCAGTTTTGAAAGAGCAGCCCCTTATTCTAAGATTATGCCCCCTAGTTCTAGTTTCACCCATCTTTGGGAGCATCCTTACTGCATCCACCCGATCAAGACCCTTCACAATCTTATATGTTTCAATAAGATCGCCTCTCATTCTTCTGAACTCCAATGAGTAGAGTCCCAATCTACTCAACCTCTCCTCATATGTCCGCCCCCTCATCCCCGGGATTAACCGAGTGAACCTTCTTTGTACTGCCTCGAGAGCAAGTATGTCTTTTCTTAAGTATGGAGACCAAAACTGTATGCAGTATTCCAGGTGCGGTCTCACCAATACCTTATATAACTGCAGCAATACCTCCTTGTTTTTATATTCTATCCCCCTAGCAATAAAAGCCAACATTCCGTTGGCTTTCTTGATCACCTGCTGCACCTGCATACCAACTTTTTGATTTTCTTGCACTAGGACCCCCAGATCCCTTTGTACTGCAGTACTTTCCAGTCTCTCGCCATTAAGAAAATAACTTGCTCTCTGATTTTTCCTGCCAAAGTGCATAACCTCACATTTTCCAATATTATATTGCATCTGCCAAATCTCCGCCCACTCACCCAGCCTGTCTATATCCCCTTGCAGGTTTTTTATGTCCTCCTCACTCTCTACTTTCCCTCCCATCTTTGTATCATCTGCAAATTTTGATATGTTGCACTCGGTCCCCTCCTCCAAATCGTTAATATAGATTGTAAAGAGTTGGGGACCCAGCACCGACCCCTGTGGAACACCACTGGTTACTGGTTGCCAGTCCGAAAATGAACCATTTATCCCAACTCTCTGCTTCCTGTTCGATAACCAATCCTCCACCCATGCCAGAATATTACCCCCAATCCCGTGATTTTTTATCTTAAGTAATAATCTTTTATGTGGCACCTTGTCGAATGCCTTCTGGAAGTCTAAATACACTATGTCCACTGGTTCCCCTTTATCCACCCTATACGTTATATCCTCGAAGAACTCAAGCAAATTTGTCAGACATGACTTCCCCTTCATAAAGCCATGCTGACTTTGTCCTATTAAATTATGCTTATCTAAATGTTCCGTTACTGTCTCCTTACTAATAGACTCCAAAATTTTACCCACCACAGATGTTAAGCTAACTGGCCTATAATTTCCAGCCTTCTGCCTACTACCCTTTTTAAATAACGGTGTTACATTAGCAGTTTTCCAATCTGCCGGGACCTCTCCTGAGTCCAGGGAATTTTGGAAAACTATCACCAAAGCATCCACAATCCCTACTGCCACTTCCCTCAAGACCCTAGGATGGAAGCCATCAGGTCCAGGGGATTTATCCGCCTTGAGTCCCATTATTTTACTGAGTACCATCTCCTGAGTGATTTTAATCGTATTTAGCTCCTCCCCCCCGAGAGTCCCCTGTTTGTCCAGTGTTGGGATATTCCTCTACTGTAAAGACTGAAACAAAATATTTGTTCAGCATTTTTGCCATCTCCATGTTTCCCACCATTAATTTCCCGGTCTCATCCTCTAAGGGACCTATGTTTGCCTTAGCCACCCTTTTTCTTTTTATATAACTATAGAAACTCTTGCTATCTGTTTTTATATTTTTTGCTAATTTCTTTTCATAATCTAACTTCCCTTTCTTAATCAATCCTTTCGTTACTTTTTGCTGTCTTTTGAAGAATTCCCAATCTTCTATCCTCCCACTAACTTTGGCTACCTTATATGTCCTTGTTTTTAGTCGGATACTATCCTTGATTTCTTTACTTAGCCACGGATGGCTGTCATTTCTTTTACACCCTTTTTTCCTCAGTGGAATATATTTATTTTGAAAGTTGTAAAATAACTCCCTAAATGAACACCACTGCTCATGTACCGTCTTACCCTTTAATCTATTTTCCCAGTCCACTTTAATCAATTCCGCTCTCATACCATCATAGTCTCCTTTATTCAAGCTCAGTACGCTTGTTTGAGAATCAACCTTCTCACCCTCTAATTGGATATGGAATTCAACCATGTTGTGGTCGCTCGTTCCAAGGGGATCCTTAACTAGGACATTATTAATTAATCCTGACTCATTACACAGGACCAGGTCCAAGGTTGCCTGCCCCCTTGTAGGATCAGTTACATACTGCTCAAGAAATCCATCCCTGATGCACTCAATGAACTCGTCCTCAAGGCTGCTCTGCCCAATTTGATTTGTCCAGTTAATATGATAATTAAAATCCCCCATAATTATGGCTGTTCCCTTATTACATGCCCCGACTATCTCCTGATTAATACTTCTTCCAGCAGAGTTGCAACTATTAGGAGGCCTATATACTACGCCCACTAATGTTTTTTTTCCCTTATTATTCCTTATCTCCACCCAAACTGTTTCATTATCTTGATGCTTTGTCCCAATATCATTTCTCTGTATTACAGTGATTCCTTCCTTTATTAACATAGCCACCCCACCTCCCCTTCCTTCCTGCCTGTCCTTCCTGATTGTTAAATACCCTGGCATATTTAATTCCCAGTCGTTGTCACCCTGCAGCCATGTTTCTGTAATGGCCACAAGATCATACCCATACGTAGTTATTTGTGCCGTTAACTCGTCCATTTTATTACGAATGCTACGTGCATTCAGATAAAGAACTTTCAAATCTGTTTTGTGACGCTTAGTTCCTGCTTTTTCCTTTTTTAACACTTTACCTATTACTCCATACCTTCTGTCCCTTCCTGTTATGCTTTCCTCTCTCTCCCTGCTCAGGTTCCCAACCCCCTGCCACTTTAGGTTACAAATATTATGTTGAAATCCACATTGCTGCCTTGTGACTTTAAACACCACATTACAATTGAAGACTTCAGGCCTATTTTCCCTTGAATACATTTTAAGGCCCTTTGAGTGATAATAAAGTATTAAACATTTGCAAGTTAATTCCTCACCTTCAGAAGATTAAGCCTCCCTATGGTAAGTGTAAATTTACTGCTTCATCAACTGAAGGAAGCACTTGACTATTTCAATTAACTTCTTCAAATCAGGCTCAGGGTAAGTGACAGGAAACGGCAATCACAAGCTTGTCAACATGCAGCCCATACTGTGAAAATTCACATCGATAAGTCGGTTAATAAGAATGAATCAACAGTGGGAATGAGCACTCACAAGGGCTGATGTGTGTACAGTCTCAGTCCATTAATCCAGGGGGGTGGGAACCTGAGCGTCGATTCTGAAGAGAGAGAAGCAGAGCTGGAAATGGAAGGCAGAAAATTAGTAGGCGAGTTTAGAAGGCAGAGGAAACAAAGGCTAGAAAATATACAGCAAAGGAGTTTGGCAGTGCTTAATGGTATATACTTCAATGCAAGGAGTATAGTGATTAAGGCAGATGAGCTGAAGGCACAGATAGACACGTAGAAGTATGATATCATAGCTATTACTGAAACATGGCATAAAGAAGGGCAGGAATGGCAGCTCAACATTCCTGGTTACAGGGTTTTCAGACGAGATAGAGAAGTGGATAGAAAAGGAGGAGGTGTGGCAATATTGGTTAAAGAAACAATTACAGTTGTGAGGAAGGATGATATGTTAGAAAGATCATCAAATGAGGCCATTTGGGTAGGACTGAAAAAAAATGAGGGCAATCATATCACTGGGAGTGCACTATAAACCCCCAAACAATTAGAGGGACATAGAAGAGCAAATATGTAGGCAAATTTCTCAGAAGTGCAAAAACAATAGAGCAGTAATAGTAGAGGATTTCAACTACCCAAATAAAATTGTTGGACTATAACCTGGTGTTGTAAGATTCTTTACATTTGTCAACCCCATTCCATCACCGGCATCTCCACATCATGGCTAATATTAACAGGGATAGAATCAGTGTAAAAGGTATAGAGGGCGCAAAATTCTTAAAATGCATTCAGGACAACTTTTTTAGCTAGTATGTCGCAAGCTGAACAAGAGAGAGGGCAGTTATGGACTTAGTTTCAGGGAATGAAACTGCGCAGGTAGAAGGGGTATAGGTGGGAGAGCATTTTGGTGGTAATGATCATAATTCAGTTAGATTTAGTCTAGTTATGGAAAGGGACAAAGATAGAACAGATGTAAAAGTTCTAAAATGGGGAAAGGCCAATTTTACTAAGCTGAGATGTGATTTAGCAAAAGTGGACTGGAAACAGCTACTTGAAGGTAAATCAATGTCAAAGTAGTGAGAGGCATTCAAGCAGGAGATAGGGTTCAGAGCAAATATGTTCCCATAAAGAAAAAGGGTGGGACTCCCAAATCTAGAGTCCCCTGGATGTCAAGGAGCATTCAGGGTAGAATAAGCCAAAAAAGGAAAGGTTATATCAGATTTCGATAACTCAATACTGCAGAAAGCCTAGGGGAATATAGAAAGTGCAGGGGTGAAATTAAAAAGGAAATTAGGAAAGTAAAGAGAGGGCATGAAAAAATGGCAAGTAAAATCAAGGAAAACCCAAAGATGTTTTATAAATACATAAAGAGGAAGAGGATAACTAAAGAAAGAGTAGGGCCCATTAGAAACCAAAAAGGTAACCGGTGTGTGGAGGAGGAAGATGTTGGTATGGTTCTTAATGAATACTTTACTTCTGTCTTCACAAAAGAGGGGGACAATGCAGACATTGTAGTTAAGGAAGAGGAGTGTGAAATATTGGATGGGATAAACTTAGTGAGTGAGGAAATATTAAGGGGTTTAGCATCTTTGAAAGCACATAAATCATCAGGGGTGAAATGTATCCCATGCTTTTAGAGAAGCAAAGGAGGAAATAGCGGAGGTTCCAACCTTCATTTTCCAATCCTGTTTGGCTACAGGGATGGTGCCAGAGGACTGGAGGATTGCTAACGTTGTCTCATTGTTTAAAAAGGGTGAAAGGGATAGACCGAGTAATTACAGGCCAGTCAGTCTAACCTCGGTGGTGGGAAAATTATTGGAAACAATTCTGAAGGACAGTGTTAATCGTCATTTAGAAAGGCATGGGCTAATCAAGGACAGTCAGCATGGATTTGCGAAGGGAAGGTCGTGTCTGAATAACTTGATTGAATTTTTTGAGGAGGTAACAAGGAGGGCCGATGAGGGTAACACATTTGATGTAGTGTACATGGATTTTAACAAGGCTTTTGACAAGGTCTCACATAGCAGACTGGTCAAAAAAGTAAAAGCCCATTGGATCTAAGGGAAAGTGGCAAGTTGGATCCAAAATTGTCTCAGTGGCAGGAAGCAAAGGGTAATGGTTGATAGGTGTTTTTGCAACTGGAAGGCTGTTTCCAGTGGGGTTCTGCATGGCTCAGTACTGGGACCCTTGATTTTTGTGATATCTATTAATGATTTGGACTTGAATGTGGGGAGCTTGATCAAGAAGTTTGCAAATGATACAAAAATTGGCCGTGAGGTTCATAGTAATGGAGGAAAGCTGTGGACTGCAGGAAGATATCAATCGACTGGTCAGGTGGGCAGGAAAATGGCAAGTGGAATTCAATCTGGAGAATTGTGAGGTAATGTATTTGGGGAGGGCAAACAAGGCAAGGGAGTACACAATAAATGGGAGGATACTGAGAGATGTAGAGGAAGTGAGGGACCTTGGAATGCATGTCCACAGATCCCTGAAGGTAGCAGGACAGGGAGATAAGATGTTTAAAAAGGCATAAGGGATACTTTCCTTTATTAGCTGAGGCATAGAATATAAGAGCAGGGAGGTTATGCTAGAGCTGTATAAAACATTGGTTAGGCCACAGCTTGAGTACTGCGTACAGTTCTGGTCACCACATTACAGGAAAGATGTGATTGCACTAGAGAGGATACAGAGGAGATTTACGAGAATGTTGCCAGGACTGAAGAATTGTAGCTATGATGAAAGATTGGATCGGCTGGGGTTGTTTTCTTTGGAACAAAGGAGGCTGAGGGGAGATTTAATTGAGGTGTATAAAATTATGACGGGACTAGATAGAGTGGATAGGGAGGACCTATTTCCCTTAGCAGAGGGGTCAGTGACCAGGGGGCATAGATTTAAAGTAATTCGTAGAAGGATTAGAGGGGAGCTGAGGAGAATTTTTTTCACCCAGAGGGTGGTGGGGGTCTGGAACTCACTGCATGTAAGGGTGGTAGAGGCAGAAACCCTCAACTCATTTAAAAAGTACTTGGATGTGCACCTGAAGTGTCGTAACCTTGAGGACTACATGCATGCTAAACATGCTATAGACAGAGCTAAGCGATTCCACAACCAACGGATCAGATCAAAGCTCTGCAGTCCTGCCACATCCAGTCGTGAATGGTGGTGGACAATTAAACAACTAACGGGAGGAGGAGGCTCTGCAAACATTCCCATCCTCAATGATGGCGGAATCCAGCACGTGAGTGCAGAAGACAAGGCTGAAACGTTTGCAACCATCTTCAGCCAGAAGTGCCGAGTGGATGATCCATCTCGGCCTCCTCCCACGATCCCCACCACCAGAGAAGCCAGTCTTCAGCCAATTCGATTCACTCCACATGATATCTAGAAACGGCTGAGTGCACTGGATACAGCAAAGGCTATGGGCCTCAACAACATCCCGGCTGTCGTGCTGAAGACTTGTGCTCCAGAACTAGCTGCACCTCCAGCCAAGCTGTTCCAGTACAGCTACAACACTGGCATCTACCCGACAATGTGGAAAATTGACCAGGTATGTCCTGTCCACAAAAAGCAGGACAAATCCAATCCGGCCAATTACCGCCCTATCAGTCTACTCTCAATCATCAGCAAAGTGAAGGAAGGTGTCGTCGACAGTGCTATCAATCGGCACTTACTCACCAATAACCTGCTCAGTTAGGGTTCCGCCAGGACCACTCGGCTCCAGACCTCATTACAGCCTTGGTCCAAACAGGGACAAAAGAGCTTGATTCCAGAGGTGATTTGAGAGTGACTGTCCTTGACATCAAGGCAGCATTTGACCGAGTGCGGCACCAAGGAGCCCTAGTAAAATTGAAGTCAATGGGAATCAGGGGGAAAACTCTTCAGTGGCTGGAGTCATATCTAGCACAAAGGAAGATGGTAGTGGTTGTTGGAGGCCAATCATCTCAACCCAGGGCATTGCTGCAGGAGTTCCTCAGGGCAGTGTCCTAGGCCCAACCATCTTCAGCTGCTTCATCAATGACCTTCCCTCCAGCATAAGGTCAGAAGTGGGGATGTTCGCTGATGACTGCACAGTGTTCAGTTCCATTCGCAACCCCTCAAAAAATGAAGCAGTCCGAGCCCGCATGCAGCAAGACCTGGACAACATCCAGGCTTGGGCTTATAAGTGGCGAGTAACATTCGCGCCAGACAAGTGCCAGGCAATAACCATCTCCAACAAGAGAGATTTTAACCACCTTCTCTTGACTTTCAATGGATCACCATTGCCGAATCCCCCACAATCAACATCTTGGGGGGTCACCATTGACCAGAAACTTAACTGGACCAGCCACATAAATACTGTGGCTACGAGAACAGGTCAGAGGCTGGGTATTCTGCGGCGAGTGACTCACCTCCTAACTCCCCAAAGCCTTTCCACCATCGACAAGGCACAAGTCAGGAGTGTGATGGAATACTCTCCACTTACCTGGATGAGTGCAGCTCCAACAACATTCAAGAAGCTCGACACCATCCAGGACAAAGCAGCCCACTTGATTGGCACCCCATCCACCACCCTAAATATTCACTCCCTTCACCACCGGCGCACAGTGGCTGCAGTGTGTACCATCCACAGGATGCACTGCAGCAACTCGCCAAGGCTTCTTCAACAGCACCTCCCAAACCTGCAACCTCTACCACCTAGAAGGACAAGAGCAGCAGGTACATGGGAACAACACCACCTGCACGTTCCCCTCCAAGTCACACACCATCCCGACTTGGAAATATATCGTCGTTCCTTTATCGTCACTGGGTCAAAATCCTGGAACTCCCTTCCTAACAGCACTGTGGGAGAACTTTCACCACACGGACTGCAGCGGTTCAAGAAGGCGGCTCACCACCACCTTCTCAAGGGCAATTAGGGATGGGCAATAAATGCTGGCCTCGCCAGCGACGCCCACATCCCATGAACGAATTTTAAAAATGGACTACGGACCAAATGCTGGAAAGTGGGATTGGGCTGGATAGCTCTTTTTCGGTTGGCACGGATACGATGGGCTGAATGGCCTCTTTCTGTGCCGTAACTTTCTATGATTCTATGATAACTCCCCTGCTTTTCTTTGAAATAGTTTCATGGGATCTTTTATGTCCATTTGAGAGAGCAGATGGACGTTCGGTTTAACCTCTCATCTGAAAGCTGACACCTCCGACATTGCAGCACTCCCTCACAGTACTGCCCTGGAGTGTCAGCCTGGATTTTGTGCTCAAGTCTCCGGAGTGGGACTTGAACCTGAAACTATCTGATTCAGAGGCAAGAGGGTAATGCTTCTGTTAATTCAGCTGTAGAGTCTTTCGAACATGCTTATATTGCTCAATGTTAACTTGAAGCCTATAGAATAGGATTGTATACTGTGTTTCGGTCACCAAAGGGCCATCTCCAACCACTTTCTCACATTCATCACAACCCACATCTCCCCGCCCTCCTTTAACTACACTTCCTTTGGCATCAACCCCTGGAAAGACTCTCTCCTAGTCACTTACACCCGCACTCTTAAGCTCCCAACTGCTGAGCCTTTGGCCCTCCATTCATCACGATACCACTGCAGCTGCTGATTCCCTCAACCACTCTCCAGCAAAATCTTCATGGTTTACCATCCCTGTTGTTCCCTCTGGTATGACCCAACCATCCCTTCCCTGCCCCAGTAATAGCTGACCTTGTACATCGTTCCCTCTCCTCAGGCATTGCCCCCATCCTTTTATACCCTCCTCCTCCATTAAAAAACCCACCGATGACCCCCCCCGGTCCTTGCAAACTGCTGCCCCATCTCCAATTTCACTTTCTTTTCCAAAGTCCTTGAACACGTTGTCTCCAAAATCCATGCCCATCTTTCCTACAATCCATTTGTAGCTCTCTGATCAGGTTTTTATCCCCTCCTATAGCAGTGTAATGGCCCTAACCAAAACCTTGCTTAAAACCCACCTCTTTGACCAAGCTTTTGGTCACCCCTCCTAATATCTCCTTCTTTGGCTCTCCGCCCATTTTCTAATGATGACTCTGTGAAGCGCCTTGGGACATTTATTTACGTTAAAGGCACTTGTTATTATCATCTTTACCAGGTCGTATTTGCCCTTCATCCCTCTTCCAGATTTACTATCACCCGCCCCTAAGAACTTCAAACTCCACTGTCGTTACAGTGGAGGGTAATTTGTTTGTACAAAACAACAACAACAATTTGCATTTATTTAGCATCTTTAATATAGTAAAATGCACCAAGGCACTTCACAGGAGTGTATTCAAACAAAATTTGACACCGCACCACATAAGGAGCTATTAGGACAGGTTCACCAAAAGCTTGGTCAATGAAGAAAGTTTTAAGGAGCGACTTTAAGGAGGAGAGAGAAGCGGAGAGGATTAGAGAGGGAATTCCAGAGTTTAGGGCCGAGGTAGCTGAAGGTACAGCCGCCAAATTTAATATTTTACGATAAATAGCAAACAGCAAAAATCTATGCCAAGCTTTACAGTAATGGAAACTAGAATTAGGCAACTATCCATCAAAGCAAACAGGAGCCTATCATCAGAAAAAGGCTCCTTCATACATACAATGCTGGCTTTTGTCAAAATGTACATTTCATTTCCTGCAAAAAGGCTCAAAGTAAAATATGGAAAGAAAACATTACATTTTTCAAGATTACATCTAAAATATGACTGAAACTTGAGAACAAAGAGCAACAGAAAAACAGGATTAAATCTCGTATGGAAAAGGAAATCGGGCAGACGGTGAAACAGGTGGCCAATTCACTATCACTCGTTTTGCACTACCTCACAAGATTGATTTCACTCCTAGTTTACTCACTGATCAACGGCTCCTTACTGTCCAAAGATATTCATTATTCTATAGGATAGAAAATGAACGGACAATTACCTACATGGCGGTTTAACAACTTTACAGAGGACAAACACTGTTACTAAAACTAAAGTGCTGATATGTTTGACTAACGAATTTACTTGCAGGCTGTGCAGGAGGCCTGGTGCTGGTTCTGTGGTGTCTGCAGTAAGGTCACTTTTCACTGCTTGAAGGTAATTTTGACTTTGTGCAACAATGTAAATTGAGCGATATCGAATCAGAGGCCCGTTTTACATCTCTTATGGTTTTTATTTCGATTAACTTTACCTAAAACGGCTGATTCGTTATCACCCGTTTTCCACTATCGGACAAAGTCAAAATCTACCTCCCTCATATTGGGCTCGATATTGCCAGGGCTGCGGGTTCGTGGCGGGGGGCTATTGGGCACGTGGGTAACGCGCCCAGCGAAATCAGTCTGCCCCGCGCGCGATCGCAGCCTAATTGGATCCACTTACCTGGTCTTCCGGGTTCCCCACTGCTGAGCTGCGTGTTGGGCGGACTGCGCATGCACAGTAAGGTCTGTCAGCTGGAGGAGCTCAATTTAAAGGGGCAGTCCTCCACTGACTGATGCTGCAACAAATAGGAAAAATTACAGCATGGAGCAGCCCAGGGGGAAGGCTGCTCCCAGGTTTAATGATGCCTCACTCCAGCTCTTATTGGATGGGGTGAGGAGGAGGGGGAGGACAGAGATCATCCCCCCGGCGAGCGGGAGGAAGCGGCCTGCCTCTGCCACCAGGAAGGCCTGGCTCGAGGTGGCAGAGGAGGTCACCTGCGCCACCAACATATCGCCCACCTGCATACAGTGCAGGAGGCGCTTCAATGACCTAAGTAGGTCAGCCAAAGTGAGTACACTTACTCATTCCCCTACACTCCATCTGCCACATCACCATCCCCACCCCACATCTCCTTCTGCACTGCCAACACTACTCTGTCACATCACTCCTCACACCCAGTCAAACCTCATCCTCATCTTACCTGCACTTACTCACCTCGCCAGTACTCATCCCGCCACTACCACTCAACCCAATCCTCATACAATCTCATGGCTCTATCTCATACTCACCCTCTGATGCATCTCTTTCACGGTCAGCCTCACTCAACCTGCCACTACCTGTGCTGCAGCCACAGGGCATGCATCACATATGTGTAGTAGGCAGCGTAAGGCAAACGTGTCGTGAGCATGAAGGGGATGCACAAGGGTGTTTGAGGGTTTGTCATGGTTTTTACTTATATTTCATTTCTGACCAACTCACATCACATATTATATTGGCACCACTACTGCCACGTCTTTGCGAATCTTGTCTGGTTTGTGCAATAATGCCCTTTCCTGAGGATCACAATGAAGACCCACACCTGATGCCACCCATTGTGTCACTGCAGAGTGGGTGTAGGTGTATTTGCAGGGCTCTTTTGTGCAGACGACTGAGACACGTCGGCGATGTCCCCGGTGGCACCCTGGAAGGATGCGGAGGAGAAGTTGTTGAGGGCAGTGGTGACATTGACAGCGACAGGTAAGAAGATGGTGCTCAGGCCAGCCGGGAGCAGCTCGGCATGAAGGAGGCTGCAGATGTCCACGACTACATGTCGAGTGACTCTGAGCCTCCGTGTGCACTGCTGCTCAGAGAGGTCCAGGAAGCTGAGCCTCGGTCTGTGGACCCTGTGGCGAGGGTAGTGCCCCCTGTGACGCATCTCTCTCTGTGGTTGCCCTCCCTCCTGCTGTGCAGGTGGATGTGTCACAGCACTGTGTTGTGGAGCTCCACGTGCCAGAGGTGGACGGCTTGGCCGGTGAGGCGGGTGATGCTGTTCGCCCTCTAAGGAGGTCATGACTGCAGCTACGGCGGCCCCCATCCGGAAGATGTACATCTGAGGGGGTCCGCAAGGTAGGTATATGTCTCTGGACCCCGGGATAAGTGTGCAAGTTGGTGAATTTTCTTGTCAGGAGGAGGGTGGTGAAGGCCAAACTTTGTCCCAAGTGACAGAGTGGCCTCCTGCAATGAGTGAGGGTCTCCCCCACCACCTGTCAAATGGACCTTTGCAGCTGCCACAGGCTGATAGCAGCAACACGTCCATTTCAACTGGGAGTGTTTCCCCCAGTATGGGAAACAGTCTCAGTTGTTTCTAAAATCCCACCCCTCCTGACATATTCCTTTAATCAGGTCTGTTAATGACCTGAAATACCTAAGTAAATATTGTCAAGTGGCACCCCACCAGCTTTAATTGCCTGCGGGAGTCCCACATGCGGGGGCTGCGTGCGCACGTCGGCGCGTCTGTGGGGAACCCGGAAGTGGGCGGGTTGGAGCCGGGCTCCCGACCCGCTCCGGGATTCCCCGATTTTCGGAGCCCCCCCCGCCAGGAATGCACCCGATAGCGGGTGCTAAAATAGAGCCCCTTCTCACTGCTTCCTATTTGGAACTGGATTGAGACTACCCAAATTTGTTTAATAAAAGGACCCTTACAGCTAGCAGAAAGGTAGGGTCCACCCAATCTGAGTAGATGAGATTTGAATCCAGAGGGCAGCGCAGATTCACCAACACTACCTCATCCAGCATGAGACACAATCTCCAACCGCACATCCCAGGATCTGGATCATCTTCTGTTTGTTCCGTTCACAGCAGAACTAGTAAAAGGAAGAGAATGCTAATGAGGCAATGCTGTTGCAATGCCTATAGCACCAGTAATAGGACTGCCTTAAAATATAGGGCAGTGCCCGTTCTACTTACAAGTGGAAGCCAGGTTTTAACTGCTTGCTTGAATCATTGTGATGTTGGGAAAGGCTGAGGTCCATGTGGACATACAAAACAAAATTCAACAGCACCGATCAATGGCTGCCCACTGCCAGCTCACTTCTGCCTGTACTTACCGGGAGATACAGTCTAATCACGAACTGAAAAATAAATCACTGACTGAACAGCTGCTTCAATAGGAGAGCAAAGTAGGTTAAAGCAGGGACAGGCCATCCACTGTGGCCCATGATGACTGAGCTTACCACTTCTCACCATGTTCTTAATACAAGACAACATTTTAGGTATGCAGCTGGCTTAGGATTGAAAGTCCCATAGCCTGGATTTGGCCAGTTTGCTCAAGAGGTGGGCAGTTGAGTGTCTGATGTGCAAACACCCATCACTTTAAGAGTCTCCAAACCAAACTACAGAGAAATCTATGCAGGTAAGAGTTTCTTTTTGTCCAGAGTGGGATGTACACTCTCTCCCTGTCAGAATACACTCCACTTCTGAGTCTGAGAGCTTACAAACAGGTTGGCAAGAGTCAAGGCTTAGGGATCCCTAAGGGCACAGTCATGTAATGCTTGAATTTCACCAATTAAACCCATCCATCTTGGTAAGCTTGCTGCTAATTGACCAGTTAGGAATAGCCGACCTGTAGGGTATTGGATTGGAAGGATATCTGGAGTCGAGTGAGAAGAATCTAAGTCTCAGAAATGCTTCTAACCTCCAGGTCCTAGCAAGGAACCAAGCTGGCTGGCCAATCATTGGCACTTCTATGAGGGTATCGGATAGAGTGAAAAGATAGTTTGCAAACCTGCTGCACCAGCTGCTGCCCAAGGCTTTTTTATTTCTTCAAACTCCAGAAATACATATGGACAAGAATGATTAATGACATGAATGGCACAATCCCTCATAGATTCAACACGACCATGCGTCCTATTTGGCTCTACTGCAGAACAGCCATAATTAATGCAATAGTGTCTCAAATATTTCTCACCAGGAGCAAATTAACTGACAGCACTGTCTGCTGGATGCACACTTTATAGATTGAATCTTTTCACTAACAGCTAAGTTGTTTGTTAGAATTACTTGCAGAACCATAAATAATTAATTTTGAGGCTCCACGATGAAAATTAGCTTTAATGAAAGATATAAGAACATAAGAACATAAGAAATAGGAGCAGGAGTAGGCCAATCAGCCCCTCGAGCCTGCTCCGCCATTCAATAAGATCATGGCTGATCTGATCCTAACCTCAAATCTAAATTCATGTCCAATTTCCTGCCCGCTCCCCGTAACCCTTAATTCCCTTTACTTCTAGGAAACTGTCTATTTCTGTTTTAAATTTATTTAATGATGTGGCTTCCACAGCTTCCTGGGGCAGCAAATTCCACAGACCTACTACCCTCTGAATGAAGAAGTTTCTCCTCATCTCAGTTTTGAAAGAACAGCCCGTTATTCTAAGATTATGCCCCCTAGTTCTAGTTTCACCCATCCTTGGGAACATCCTTACCGCATCCACCCGATCAAGCCCCTTCACAATCTTATATGTTTCAATAAGATCGCCTCTCATTCTTCTGAACTCCAATGAGTAGAGTCCCAATCTACTCAACCTCTCCTCATATGTCCACCCCCTCATCCCTGGGATTAACCGAGTGAACCTTCTTTGTACTGCCTCGAGAGCAAGTACGTCTTTTCTTAAGTATGGACACCAAAACTGTATGGCTCTGGAATGCAACAACAACTTGCATTTATATAGCGCCAGTAACGTAATAAAAATAAGATTGCACCGAGTGTCTTCAAATATCTTCTATGACATTCCCAAGCTTTAAGAGAGATGTAAGCCATAGTAACAGAAAGGGTTACAAATATTAAGTTAAAATCCACATTACTGCCTTGTGACTTTAAACACCACATTACTATTGAAGACTTCGGGCCTGTTTTCCCTTAAATACATTTTAAGGCTCTTTGAGTAATAATAAAGCATTAAACATTTGCAAGTTAATTCCTCACCTTCAGAAAATTAAGCCTCCCTATGGTAAGTGTAAATATACTGCTTCATCAACTGAAGGAAGCTAAATTATTTGTTAGAATTAGCTGCAAAACCGCAAATAATTGGGCCAGAAATTGCTTTTAAAGTAACGGTGAGCCTAACAGCGCTCACCGTTATTAATGGCATAATCGAAGAGCAGGTTCCGGCGAACGCATATGTGCAAACGAGGAAATCTGGAACTTGCTCTTCCTAATTCACCGGTGATCTGAAAGCTTCGCGTTAAAGGGACCTTGTCAGCTGCAATTAAAGGGCCAGCGCCAACTTGCTATCCTGCCCAGCTGGAAACTAACCAATCTAACCACAAAACAGGTCTAAACTAAGTTTTAACAGCGTGGTAAGTAGTAATGACTGCTAAACAACCTCTCTGGCACTGAAAATTAAATTTTAGAAACGTGGAGTCTCATTAATTGTGATTTTAATAGTTGTTGGACATTAATAAAAAAATAAATTTAAATTTTTTAATTTTTTTACTTTTTCTTTCTGTCTCTTTTATCTCTGTGTTTTAATTCGATATTTCTTACCCTCTCTTTATTTCGCCTCTAACTGTTTTTACAATTGATTTCACTGTTGTAGTTTGCACTTCATGGTTTTGACTCTTTGTGGCTTGTCAAGGATGCTGCAGTCTGATTGGTTGAGGGGAGGGAGCACTCCTTTCATTGCCCACATCGGTCCTCGGCTCGCGGGAATTAACACTGGACTGCTTTCAGGTTCCCATTAGAGGAAGTTCCCACAGTAAAGGCCGCGGATACAATATGGATAAGTTTGTATGTAAGGAGTGGCGAGCATGTGTCGTTTGCCGCTCACAGTAAATTCCGGCCCAGGGGCTCCACGACTAAAAATGGTTTTAATGAAAGCTTTGTGTCCAGAATGCTACAACAACAGCTTGCATTTATATAGCGCCTTTAACATAATTAAAGGTTTTACAACACCAAGTTATAGTCCAGCAATTTTATTTTAAATTCACAAGCTTTCGGAAGCTTCCTCCTTCGTCAGGTGAACGATGTGAAAATGAAATCCTCGAAATGAAATCGCATTTATAATTCACAGAACAATGCTTGGTGAGTACAATGCTTTGTTGTTTTTTTTTGGTGATTTGTATATTCTGTGAGACCTGGCAGGTAACACCTGTCTGTCTGCACACTGATTGCCTTGGCAACGGGCAGTTGAAAAAACTGTCTGTACTCACCAAGCATTGTTCTGTGAATTATAAATGCGATTTCATTTCGAGGATTTCATTTTCACATCGTTCACCTGACGAAGGAGGAAGCTTCCGAAAGCTTGTGAATTTAAAATAAAATTGCTGGACTATAACTTGGTGTTGTAAAATTGTTTACAATTGTCAACCCCAGTCCATCACCGGCATCTCCACATCATAATTAAAGGTTACACCAAGTGTTCTCAAACATCTTCTTTGACATTCCCAAGCTTTAAGAGAGATGTAAGCCACAGTAACAGTAAGGTTTACAAATACTAAGTTAAAACCATATTCCTGCCTTGTGACTTTAAACACATTACAATTGAACACTTCAGGCCTGTTTTCTCTTAAATACATTTTAAGGCCCTTTGAGTGATAATAAAGCATTAAACCTTTGCAAGTTAATTCCTTACCTTCAGAAGATTAAGCCTCCCTATGGTAAGTGTAAATTTACTGCTTCATCAACTGAAGGAAGCACTTGACTATTTCAATTGACTTCTTTAAATCAGGCTCAGGGTAAGTGACAGGAAATGGCAATTGCAAGCAAGGTGGAGCCCATACTGTGAAAATTCACATCAACAAATTGGTCAGCAAGAATGAATCAACAGTCGGAATGAGTACAACTGAGGGCTGCTGAGAGATCTGAGCCTTGAAAAAATTCGCAGGACTATGAGGAATGAGCAGGGGAGTAGAACTAATTGGAAAGCTCTTTCAAAGAGCCAGCACAGGCATGATGGACTGAATGGCCTCCTTCTGTGCTGTAAGATTCTATGATTTTTTTTTCTGATTATTTTAATTTGAGATTTCGGTTACAATAACGTTGATCAGGAAATTTACAGTTCATAACATGCAATGAACTTTCCAAGAGCATTGCAGAAGACAACTCAAAGGCAAAGAAAGTTTAGGTGGGAGGACTCTAATTTAAGTATATTCCCAAGGATTAATTGAAGCAGCATATTGATTGATTCTCTAAATATGTCTTCAAATTTGCTGGCCATCAGAGACCTTACATTTCAGGTGTCCTTTCCACCAGACCCAGTCTGGGAGCCAAGTATTGCTTCATCGTCAGGTTCAGATTTTTTTAAAAATCATTCTTGGGCATTGTGAGCATCGCTGGCAAAGCTGGCATTTATTTCCCTTCCTTAGTTGTCCCTGAGAAAGTGGTGGTGGGCCGCCTTCTTGAACCGCTGGTTGTTTGATGCAACTGAGTGGCCACTTCAGAGGGCGGTTAAGAGTCAACCACACTGGTGTGGGACTGGAGTCACATATAGGCCAGAGCGTATAAGGACAGCAAGTTTCCTTTCTTAAAGGATATTAGCAAACTAGTTGGTATTTTTACAACAATCAACAACAAAATGGTCACTTTTATTGATACCAGATTCTTATTTCCAGGTTTTTTTTAAACTGAATTCAAATTTTCTGGGCAGATTGCTCCAGATTGCCTTTCAACCCAGTCCAAAATGCTAGCTTGCATTGCAAAGAATGAAGTCCCTCCGGGATGGACATGAACTGCCCATTTAACGGACATCTTCAGCATAGCGGATGTAAGAAAGAGTCCCTGATCTGTTCACTGGCAAATTTAAAGATTTTTTTTGATCGAGTGCAAATATCCATATTTTTCCACAAACATTGGAGGGCACTTTGAACAGCTCTCCCTTGACTTTCCTCCTCTTTAATAACCTCAAATTGAACATAATTTTTTTTTCAGAAAAGGTCACTGAAGGAGGAAGAAGACCCTGTGCTGCCAAAATTACCACCTTCTCCCGGCAGTAAGTGGTTGGCAAGTAAGCAGCAGCATTACCACATATCCAAAAATGTCGCCCTCAGTGCATTCTATAATCTGAATAATTTGAAAATGCACATCTAAGAAACATGTGCTCTATATGGGCCGTAGTTTCCTTTACTCACTAACTTGAAACAGGCATTAGGCCCCTCAGTAGCATATGCAAGGGGCCTAACCCATGTTACAGGCGGCTGCCACGGACGCCTATATAATGCCCGCGCCAATATGGCATTGGACGTACTTTAGACACTGTTCACGCACGGGACATAGCCCCGTGAAATTTGTGCTTTTTGCCCCCGTTCTGCATCCAAAAAAACTGGTGCGGCTGGGGGTCCCATTATGACTCCACTGCACTCACACTGCTCCCAAACAGTGCCCACCCAGGAAATACATGGAAGTTACATCACGAAAAAAGGCCATTTCAGGACCAAACAATCTGTGTCGGCGTTTACCCTCCATGTGAGCAAATAGTTCGCATCATATTTACCCACCCTGTTCCCATATCCTTTCAACCCCATGAAAATCGGCCCTATTGTTCCTTTGGTATAATACATTCGACAGAGAGAAACAGCAGGGGTTGTCATCATTATGCTGTTTCTATTTAGAGGTACTATTAAAGTTTAATTCTGTTAAATTTTACACTACTACTGTAATGAGCATGTGTTTGTCGAGTAACATGATATTCGTGTCAAATTACGTAAATAGATAATTGATTTGAATCACAGAGATCATTTCCCTTGAGCTGAAATGATGATTTCTTTCTGTAGTTCTTGTGTAATTTATTTGTCAAATGAACAATAGCTTTAATTAAAGGGGTCTGATTCAGGATTTTAAAAAATTATGGGGAACAAGTGGTATTTTAGTGGAAATAAAGTGGATAAAAATATATTTTATTTGAAGAATTCCACGGTGTTTCTGATGGTGAATGAAAGGATACGCTATTTTGTAACAATAGTAATCTGTGGGCATTACTGAATCATTCACAATTAAAAAGGTAACCCGTGAGTTTGCTTGCCCGTGTATTTGTTGCTCTTATTTGCAATGCTTGTGGTCATTTACTTGTCTACTGCCGTTATTCTGAGGTGATTATATTGATTTAGTTGTGAAAATATGTTTCCTTTGATTCAATATCGGAACTGGGTGTACTCAGGGTTCTCGCCTGGTTCCATTCTTATCCATCCAGTCATAGCCAGAGAATCACCTGCAATGGCTTCTCTTCCCGCTCCCACACAGTTACCTCTGGAGTCCCCCAAGGATCTATCCTTGGCCCCCTCCTATTTCTCAACTACATGCTGCCCCTTGGCGACATCATCCGAAAACACAACGTCACCCAAGTACCCATGTCTGCTGATGACACCCAGCTCTACCTCACCACCACCTCCCTCGACCCCTTCACTGTCCCTGATTTGTTACACTGCTTATACAGAACTGGATGAGCAAAAATTTCCTCCAACTAAATATTGGGAAGACCAAAGCCATTGTTTTCGGTCTCCACTACAAACTCTGTTCCCTCGTCACTGACTCTATTCCTCTCCCTGGCCACTGTCTGAGGCTGAACCAGACCGTACACAACCTTGGTATGTTATTTGATCCTGAGATGAGCTTCCGACCCCGTATCCATCACCAAGACGCCGTATCCATCACCAAGACACCATATCCATCACCAAGACCACTTACTTCCACCACCATAACATCGTCCCTCTCTTCCCCTGCCTCATCTCATCTGCTGCTGAAACCCTCATCCATGCCTTTGATACCTCTAGGCTTGACTATTCCAATGCTCTCCTGGCTGGCCTCCCATCTTCCACCCTCCATAAACTTGAGCTCTGTTGCTCGCATCATAACTCACAACAAGTCCCGTTCACCCATCACCCCTGTGCTCGCTGACCTACATTGGCTCTCGGTCCGGAAATGCCTTGATTTTAAAATCCTCATCCTTGTTTTCAAATCCCTTCAGGGCCTTGCCCCTCCCTATCTCTGTAACCTCCTCCGAGATCTCTGCACTCCTCCAATTCTTGCTTCTTGTGCATCCACGATTTTAATTGCTCTACCGTTGGCGGCCGTGCCTTCACCTGCCTAAGCCCGAAGCTTTGGAATTCCCTCCCTAAATTTCTCCGCCTCTCTGCCTCTCTCTCCTCCTTTAAGATGCTCCTTAAAACCTATCTCTTTGACCAAGCTTTTGGTCACCCGTCCTAATATCTCCTTATGTGGCTCGATGTCAAATTTTGTTTGACAAATCACTCCTTTGAAGCGCCTTGGGATGTTTTGCTACGTTAAAGGCGCTATATAAATGCAAATTGTTGTTGTTGTTGTTGCACACACTATCTCTTTCAGACGCAACATCCATCCGTGTTCTGTTGGAATCGGAGTTCAGTGCCATTGAGACGGACACATTGGGTGATCCATCGAGGTCCGGCTCATGCTATGTTTTGGGAATGTGACAATGATGGCGGTCCAGCCGGGTTCTCTCCTGACGTACGCCTACTTTTGACTTACTTCCAATGCCATTAACTGCGCTCCTGCCCATTTCAGGGTGCTGCAGACAGTTACACAGAATGGAAGTAAATTGTCAACCTCGCCACCTGGCAGAGGAGATCAAAATGCCCCATATAGAACCCTTCCTGTATAGAACCTACCACATATGGAACCCTTCCCATATAGAACCTGCCCAATACAGAAACTGCCCCATATAGGACCTGCCCAATATAGGACCTGCCCAATATAGGACCTGCCCAATATAGGACCTGCCCCATATAGAACCTGCCTTATATAGAACCTGCCTTATATAGAACCTACCCCATACAGAACCTGTCCAATGTAGAACCTGCCCCTTATAAGAACATAAGAAATAGGAGCAGGAGTAGGTCATTCAGCCCCTCGAGCCTGCTCCGCCATTCAAAATGATCATGGCTGATTTTCGATCTCTACTCCACTTTCCCGCCAGATCCCCATTCCCTTAGAGTCTAAAAATCTATCGATCTCAGTCGTGAAAATACTCAACGACTGAGCATCCACAGCCCTCTGAAGTAGAGAATTCCAAATATTCACGACCCTTTGAGTGAAGAAATTCCTCCTCATCTGTCCTAAATGTCTAAACCCTTATCCTGAGACTGTGCCCCCTAGTTTTAGACTCTCCAGCCGGGGAAACATCCTCTCAGCATCTACCCTGTCAAGCCCTCTTAGAAACTTATATGTTTTATTGAGATCACCTCTCATTCTTCTAAACTCCAGAGAGTATAGGCCCAAACTACTCAATCTTTCCTCATAAGACAACCCTCTCATCCCAGGAATCAATTTAGTGAAGCTACGTTGAAGCCTCTAAGGCAAGTATATCCTTCCTTAGGTAAGGAGACCAAAATTGCACACAGTACTCCAGGTGTGGTCTCACCAAAGCCCTATACAATTGAGGCAAGACTTCCTTACTCTTGTACTCCAACCCCTTTGCAATAAAGACCAATATGGAACCTGCCTGATATAGAACTTGTCCAATATAGAACCTGCCCAATACAGAATTACATAGAATGTACAGCACAGAAGCAGGCCATTCGGCCCAACAGCTTCATGCCAGTGTTCATGCTCCACACGAGCCTCCTCCCACCTTCTTCATTTAACCACATCAACATATGCTTCTATTCCTTCCTCCCTCATGTGTTTATCTCGCTTCCCCTTAAATGCATCTATGCTAGTCACCTCAACTACTCCTTGTGGTAGCGAGTTCCACATTCTAACCACTCTAAGCAAAGAAGTTTCTCCTGAATTCCCTATTGGATTTATTAGTGACTAGTTCGTATTTATGACCCCTAGATCTGGTGTCCCCCACAAGTGGAAGCACTTTCTCTACGTCTACCCTATCAAAACCTTTCATAATCTTAAAGACCTCTATCAAGTCACTCCTTAGTCTTCTCTTTTCAGTTTTGGTATCATTCTAGTAAATCTTTTTTGCCCCTTCTACAGTGCCTCTATATCCTTTTTATAATATGGAGACCAGAACTGTTCACAATACTCCAAGTGTGATTTAACCAAGGTTCTATATAAATTTAACAAACTTCCCTGCTTTTTAGTTCCATCCCTCTAGAAATGGACGAAAGTGCTTTGTTTGCTTTTTTATGGTCTCATTATCTTGCATCGCTACTTTTAGTGATTTTTGTACCTGTAACCCCGATCCCTCTCCTCCTCTACCCAATTTAGGCTCTTATTTTCCTAGGAGTATGTGGCCTCCTTATTTTTCCTACCAAAATATACCACCTCACATTTATCTATATTGAAATTTATTTGCCAATTACACGCCCATTTTGCAAGTTTATTAATGTCTTACTGTATTTTGTTGCAGTCCTCCTGTATTAACTATAGCCCCCAATTTGGTGTCGTTCACAAATTTTGAAATTATACTTCCGATTCCGGAGTCCAAATCATTTATGTATGTGGTGAACAATAGTGGTCCCAGCACTGATCCTTGTGGAACACCACTTCCTAACTTTTGCCAGTCCAACTAAGCACCTTTAACCCCTACTCTCTGTTTTCGGTGTTGTAGCCAGCTTGCTATCCATTCTGCTATTTAACCCCTGACTCCACATGCTCTGACCTTAGTCATGAGTCTTCTATGTGGTACCTTATCGAAGGACTTTTTGCGACTGGAATGCTGTTTCCAATGGGGTTCTGCAAGGCTCAGTACTAGGTCCCTTGCTTTTTGTGGTATATATCAATGATTTGGACTTGAATGTGGGGGGCTTGATCAAGAAGTTTGCAGATGATACAAAAATTGGCGTATGGTTGACAGTGAGGAGGAAAGCTGTAGACTGCAGGAAGATATCAATCGATTGGTCAGGTGGGCAGAAAAGTGGCAAATGGAATTCAATCCGGAGAAGTGTGAGGTAATGCATTTGGGGAGGGCAAACAAAGCAAGGGAATACACAATAAATGGGAGGATACTGAGAGGTGTAGAGGAACAAAGGGACCGTGGAGTGCATGTCCACAGATCCTTGAAGGTAGCAGGATGTGTAGATAAGGTGACTAAAAAGGCATAGGGATACTTTCCATTATTAGCCGAGGCATAGAATATAAGAGCAAGGAGGTTATGCTGGAACTGTATAAGACATTGGTTAGGCCACAGCTCGAGTGCTGTGTACAGTTCTGGTCACCACATTACAGGAAAGATGTGATTGCACTAGAGAGGGTACAGAGGAGATTTACAAGGATGTTGCCAGGGCTGGAGGAATATAGCAATGAGAAAAGATTGGATAGACTGGGGTTGTTTTCTTTGGAACAAAGGAGGCTGAGGGGAGATTTAATTGAGGTATATAAAATTATCATGGGACTAGATAGGGTGTATAGTGAGGACCTTTTTCCCTTAGCAGAGGGGTCAGTGACCAGGGGGCATAGATTTAAAGTCATTGGTAGAATGATTAGAGGGGAGCTGAGGAGAATTTTTTTCATCGAGAGGGTGGTGGGGGTCTGGAACTCACTGCCTGAAAGGGTGGCAGAGGCAGAAACACTCAACTCATTTAAAAAGTACTTGGATGTGCACTTGAAGTGCCATAGCCTACAGGCTATGGACCAAGTGCTGGAAAGTGGGATTAAGCTGGATAGCTCTTCTTCGGCTGGCACGGACATGATGGGCCAAATGGCCTCCTTCTGTGCCGTAACTTTCAATGATTCTATTCTATGAATCCAATAAGGTTGGTCAGGCATGACCTTCCCTTTTGAAATCTATGCTGACTATTCTTTATTATATTTTCAGTTTCTAGATATTTTTCTGTTACATCTTTGAGTAAGGATTCCATTATCTTTCCTACCACCAACGATAAGTTAATTGGTCTATAGTTCCCTGGACTTGTTCTATCTCCCTTTTTAAATATAGGAATCACATAAGCTGCCCGCCAGTCCTCTGGCACTATTTCCTTTTCTAATGAATTTTTATATATATGTAATAGTGCCTCTGCTATCTCTTCCTATCTTTTTTTAATATGTGTGGATGCAACCCATCGGGACCAGAGGTTTTATCCTTGCTAAGTTTGATTACCGTAGCAATTTATCTTCCCCCTTTCGATCTTAAATATCTTCATATCTTTTTTGATCTCTTTTTCTAATGACATGTCCACCATATTAAACCCACAGACATTGTAGTTAAGGAGGAGGAGTGTGAAATATTGGATGGGATAAACATAGTGAAGGAGGAAATATTAAGGGGATTAGCATCTTTGAAAGTAGATAAATCATCAGGCCCAGATGAAATGTATATCAGGCTGTTAAAAGAAGCAAGGGAGGAAATAATAGAGGCTCTGACCACCATTTTCATATAATTTCTGCCAGAGGACTGGAGGATTACTAATGTTGTACCGTTGTTTAAAAAGGGAGAAAAGGATAGGCCAAGTA
The DNA here is from genome assembly GCF_035084215.1 of Heptranchias perlo. Classification (NCBI taxonomy): domain Eukaryota; kingdom Metazoa; phylum Chordata; class Chondrichthyes; order Hexanchiformes; family Hexanchidae; genus Heptranchias; species Heptranchias perlo. The sequence continues at coordinate 63,322,637 of NC_090332.1, forward strand.
ATTACAGGCCAGTCAGCCTTACCTCGGTGGTGGGCAAATTATTGGAAACAATTCTGAGGGACAGTACTAATCACCATTTAGAAAGGCACGGATTAATCAAGGACAGTCAACATGAATTTGTTAAGGGAACGTCATGTCTGACTAACTTGATTGAATTTTTTGAGGAGGTAACAAGGAGGGTCGATAAAAAAGTAGTATGTTTGATGTGCTGTACATTGATTTTTGCAAGGCTTTTGACAAGGTCCCACATGGCAGACTGGTCAGAAAAGTAAAAGCCCATGGGATTCAAGGGAAAGTGGCATGTTGGGTCTGAAATTGGCTCAGTAGCAAGAAGCAAAGGGTAATGGTCAACGGGTGTTTTTGTGACTGGAAGGCTGTTTCCAGTGGGCTTCCACAGGGTTCAGTACTAGGTCCCTTGCTATTTGTGGTATATATCAATGATTTAGACCTAAATATAAGGGGCATGATTAAGAAGTTTGCAGATGATACAAAAATTGGTCATGTGGTTGATAGTGAGGAGGAAAGCTGTAGACTGCAGGAAGATATCAATGGACTGGTCAGGTGGGCAGAATGGTGGCAAATGGAATTCAATACAGAGAAATGTGAGGTAATGCATTTGGGGAGGGCAAACAAGGCAAGGGAATACACAATAAAGAGGAGGATACTGAGAGGTGTAGAGAAACAGAAGGACCTTGGAGTGTATGTTCTCAGATCCCTGAAGGTAGCACGACAAGTAGATAAGATGGTTAAAAAGGCATTTGGGATACTTCCCTTTATTAGCCGAGGCATAGAATATAAGAGCAGGGAGGTTATGCTAGAATTGTATAAAACACTAGTTAGGCCACAGCTTGAGTACTGCATGCAGTTCTGGTCACCACATTACAGGAAAGATGTGATTGTACTAGAGAGGGTACAGAGGAGATTTACAAGGGTGTTGCCAGGGCTGGAGAATTTTAGCTTTGAGGAAAGATTGGCTAGGAACAGAGGAGGCTGAGGGTAATTTAATTGAGGTATTAAATTATGAGGGGCCTAGATAGAGTGGATAGGAAGGACCTATTAACCTTAGCCGAGGTGTCAGTGACCAGGGGGCATAGATTTAAAATAATTGGTAGAAGGATTAGAGGGGAACTGAGGAGAATTTTTTTCACCCAGAGGGCGGTGGGGGTCTGGAAATAACTGGCTGAAAGGGCAGTAGAGGCAGAAACCCTCAACTCATTTAACAAGTACATGGATGTGCACCTGAAGTGCCGTAACCTACAAGGTTATGGACCAAGTGCTGGAAAGTGGGATCAAGCTGGATTGCTCTTTTTCGGCCGGCACGGACATGATGGGCCGTATGGCCTCCTTCTGTGTCGTAACTTTCTATGATTCTATGATGTTAGTCTCCCTGGTAAATACTGAGGCAAAGTAATTATTTAATATTTCTGCCATTTCGCTGTCATTACTTGTGAGTTTATCGTGTGTATCCCTTAGTGGCCCTATCCCTATCCTAATTTTTCTTTGTTATTTATGTGTCTGTAGAATATTTTACTATTTTTTAATATTCCTTGATAATTTAATTCCATAGTTTCTGTTTGCCATCCTAATTGTTTTTTGACTTATTTCCTAACCTTCTCATGTTCCCTTTTGTCATCCTTTCCTTTGTTGTCTATCTACTTATTGTATGCCTTTTCCTTTAGTTTCAACTTTGCCCTTATTTCTGTATTCATGCATGGTGTGTCATTATTGGCTAGTTTGTTCTTGCTTTTTAGAGGGGTATATTTCTCCTGGACTCTATTGATCACCATTTTAAATGTTTCCCATTGCTGTTCTATTCCTTTGTTTGTCAGTACATTTTCCAGTTTATTTTCCCTAATTCCATTCTCATCCCCTTAAAATCAGCTTTTTTCCAATTTATTACTTTGATCTTTGTCTTACTTATGTCCTTCTCAATCTTTATCTTAAACCTTATTATGTTGTGATCGCTACTGCCTAGATGTTCCCCTACTCTTACTTCTCTCGTCTGTTCTGGTTCATTTCCCATTACTAGATCCAGCAGTGCTTCCTCTCTTGTTGGGCTTTACATACTGGCTAAGAAAGGAGTCCTGCACCTGTACCCTTTTACCTACCTCTCCTTGCCAGTTTATTTAAAATCTCCCATGATTATTATTCTATGTCCTTTACCCATTTCACATATTTGCTTTCATATTCCTTCCTCCACCTCCTTTCCACTATTAGGTGGTCTGTAGCAAACCCCTATTTGGGCGATCGATCCCTTCTTATCTTTTATTTCAATCCATGCAGATTCTGTTTCTATCCTTCTGTTAGTTCTGTCCCTCTTTTCTACTGCCATTATGTTATCTCTAATTAGTACAGCTACTCCACTCCCCTTCTTCCTTCCCTGTTCTTTCTGATTATGTTATAACGTGCAATATTTAGCAGTCCTGTTCTTTATGTAGCCATGTTTCAATTATTCCTACTATATCTGGTTCCACACTACGAATTATTGCCTCCAGTTCCCCCATTTTATTGTGGACACTGTGTACATTGCTGTACAGGCAATTTCATTTGTCTTCAATAGTTGCTTTATTTTTAACAGTCCGTTTACACTTCTGTTTTATAACTGTATTTGTTCCTTGACCATTTCTGTTATCTTTATTCCTTACCCTGGTCTGACCTTTACTCTCATCTCCTGTTATTTTATCGTTAAGCTTTTGTTACAGATCCCTCTCCCCATCTTGCTAGTTTAAAGCCTTATCCACCGCCCAATTTATCCTTTCCGCAAGGACTCTGGTCCCATTCCGGTTCAGGTGGAGCCCGTACAGCGCTACAGCTCCTTCCTGTCCCAGTACTGGTGCCAGTGTCCCATGAAATGGAACCCCTCCTTCCCACACCAGTCTTTCAGCCACACATTCACCTTTCTGATCTGCCTATCCCTAAGCCAATTAGCACGTGGCCCGAGTAGTAATCCTGAGATTAACACCCATGAAGTCGTGCTTTTTAATTTAGTTTATAGCATCTGATATTCCTTTAGCAGGACCTCATCCTTGTTCTTCCTTATGTCATTGGTGCTGACATGGACCACAACAATTGGATTCTCCTCTTCCCTTTCCAAGTTCCTCACCAGTTGCTCCCTTGCCCCAGGTAGACAACACACCCTCCTGGGCTCTCAATCGCGACTGGAGAGGACTCTATCCATCCCCCTGATTATGGAATCCCTGATGACTACAACCTTTCTATTCTGATCCTTCCCATTCCCCCCCCCCCCCGCCCTTGGAATGCCTCATGTTCTACAGTGCCATGGTTTGTGTTCTGGGCATCCTCCCTGCAGCCTTCATCCTTATCCTCACAGGTATCAAGCACTTCGCACCTGTTGGATAGAACTAGTGTCTGTGGGACCTCATTCTCTACCTCTCCTACTACCCTGCTGACTAACAGTCACACTCCCCCCTTCCTGCATCTGTGCTTTCCTCTCAATTGTGATTGTACTCTGGGGAAAACAATCTAGAAATTCCTCCCCCTCCCTCTAAGCTGTAGTGTCTCAAGCCAAAGACATTTACTGCAGATGTGGTAATCCGGGATAGTCTCGCTGTCCACAAACTCCCATATGTTACAGTCCCGACACACAGTCTGTACTGCCATTTCTAGTTTTTATTTATTTATTTATAAACAACTATAGGCCAGTCAGTTTAACCTCAGTGGTGGGGAAACTTATAGAAACGATAATCTGGGACAGAATTAACAGTCACTTGGACGAGTGTGGATTGATTAAGGAAAGCCAGCATGGATTTGTTAAAGGCAAATCGTGTTTAACTAACTTGATAGAGTTTTTTGATGAGGTAACAGAGAGGGTAGATGAGGGTAATGCAGTTGATGTGGTGTATATAGACTTTCAAAAGGCGTTTGATAAAGTGCCGCATGGGAGGCCTATCATCAAGATTGTGGCCCATGGAATAAAGGGGGCAGTAGCAACATGGATACAGAACTGGCTAAGGGACAGGAAACAGAGTAGTGGTGAACGGTTGTTTTTCGGACTGGAGGGAGGTATACAGCAGTGTTCCCCAGGGGTCGGTGCTGGGACCACTGCTTTTCTTGATATATATTAATGACTTGGGCTTGGGTGTACAGGGCACAGTTTCCAAATTTGCAGATGACACAAAACTTGGAAGGGTAGTAAACAGTGAGGAGGACAGTGATAGAGTTCAAGAGGATATAGACAGGCTGGTGGCATGGGCAGATACGTGGCAGATGAAATTTAATGCAGAAAAATGTGAAGTGATACATTTCGGTAGGAAGAACGAGGAGAGGCAATATAAACAAGAGGGCACAACTCTAAAAGGGGTACAGGAACAGAGATCTGGGGGGTATATGTGCACAAATCGTTGAAGGTGGCAGGGCAGGTTGAGAAAGTGGTTAAAAAAGCATACGGGATCGTGAGCTTTATAAATGGATGGAAGTCATGATGAACCTTTATAAAACACTGGTTTGGCCACAACTGGAATATTGTGTCCAGTTCTGAGCACCGCACTTCAGGAAAGATGTGAAGGCCTTAGAGAGGGTGCAGAAGAGATTTACTAGAATGATTCCAGGGATGAGGGACTTAAATTACGTAGCTAGACTGGAGAAGCTGGGATTGTTCTCCTTGGAACAGAGACAGATGCGAGGAGATTTCCTAGAGGTATTCAAAGTCATGAAGGGTCTAGACAGAGTGGATAGAGAGAAACTGTTCCCATTGGTGGAAGGGTCAAGAACCAGAGGACATAGATTTAAAGTGATTGGCAAAAGAACCAAAGGTGACATCAGGAAAAACTTTTTTACACAGCAAGTGGTTAGGATCTGAAATGCACTGCCCGAGGGGGCGGTGGAGGCAGATTCAATCATGGCCTTCAAAAGGGAACTGGATAGGTACTTGAAAGCAAAAAAATTGCAGGGCTACGGGGAAAGGGCGGGGGAGTGGGACTAGCTGGATTGTTCTTGTATAGAGCCAGCGTGGACTCGATGGGCCAAATGGCCTCCTTCCTTGCTATAACCTTTCTCTGATTCTATGATTATCAGTAGTTTATTTCTAGGACTAATAGAATCACTTGAGATCTAGATTATATTTAGAAAATGGATTTAACTTGATATTGAAATAATTAGTAATTACTTAGTCTTCTTTTATTTTATGTTTTTTTTAAGTTTCAAAAATTGACAGATTTAGTTTATAGTCCCTTGGTTTAAATCACTTAGCACCTCCTTCCCCCTCTGCATTTAAATCACACACTGATTGACAGCAGTTGAGGCTGAGAGAAAGTCAGGTCATTACAGCCCACAGCTAAAGCTTCAGATGGTGAATGTTGTGAATCAGGTCCCTGGACTTCGAGTACACTGAGAGTGGCCGGCAGAAGCTCAGACACCAGCATCAGACCCACACAAAATAATCCAATACTGCAGCACTGAATCATAGAAATTTACAGCACAGTAGGAGGCCATTCAGCCCATCATGTGTGTGCCAGCCAAAAAGGAGCTATCCAGCCTAATCACACTTTCCAGCACTTGGTCCGTAGCCTTGTAGGTTATGGCACGTCAAGTGCATATCCAAGTACTTTTTAAATGAATTGAGGGTTTCTGCCTCTACCACCCTTTCAGGCAGTGAGTTCCAGACCCCCAACACCCTCTCGATGAAAACATTTCTCCTCAGCTCCCCTCTAATCCTTCCACCAATAATTTTAAATCTATACCACCTGGTTATCGACCTCTCTGCTAAGGGAAATAGGTCCTTCCTATACACTCTATCTAGTCCCGGCATAATTTTATACACCTCAATTAAATCTCCCCTCAGTCTCCTTTGTTCCAAAGAAAATAACCCCAGCCTATCCAACCTTTCCTCATAGCTAAAATTATCCAGTCCTGGCAACATCCTCGTAAATCTCCTCTGTACCCTCTCTAGTGCAATCACATTTTTCCTGTAATGTGGTGACCAGAACTGCATGCAGTACTCTAGCTTTGGCCTACCCCGTGTTTTATACAGTTCTAGCATAACCTCCCTGCTCTTATAATCTATGCCTTGGCTAATAAAGGAAAGTATCCTGTATGCCTTCTTAACCACCTGACCTACCTGACCTGCTCCCTCAGGGATCCGTGGACATGCTCGCCAAGGTCCCTCTGTTTCTCTACACTTCTCAATATCCTCCCATTTATTGTGTACTCCCTTGCCTTGTTTGCTCTCCCCAAATGCATTACCTCACATTTCTCAGGATTGATTTCTATTTGCCACTTTTCTGCCCACCTGACCAGCCGATTGATATCTTCCTGCCGTCTACAGCTTTCCTCCTCACTTTCAACCACATGGCCAATTTTTGTATCATCTGCAAACTTCTTAATCTTGCCCCCTACATTTAAGTCTAAATCATTGATATATCCCAGAAAAAGCAAGGGATCGAGTACTGAGCCCTGCGGAACCCCACTGGAAACAGCCTTCCAGTCACAAAAACACCCATCAGCCATTACCCTTTGCTTCCTGTCATGAGACAATTTTGAATCCAGCTTGCCACTTTCCCTTGGATCCCATGAGATTTTACTTTTTTGACCAGTCTTCCATGTGGGACCTTGTCAAAATCCATGTAGGCTACATCAAACACGCTACCCTCATCGACCCTCCTTGTTACCTCCTCAAAAAATTCAATCAAGTTAGTCAGACACGACCTTCCCTTAACAAATCCATGCTGACTGTCCTTGATTAATCTGTGCCTTTCGAAATGATGATAAATACTGTCCATCAGAATTTTTTCCCATAATTTGCCCATTACCGAGGTTAGGCCTGTAATTACTTGGCCTATCCTTTTCTCCCTTTTTAAACAACGGTACAATGTTAGCAGTCCTCCAGTCCTCCAGCACAACGCCTTTAGCCAAAGAGGATTGGAAAATGATGGTCAGAGCCTCTGTTATTTCCTCCCTTGCTTCTCTTAACAGCCTGGGATACGAACATACGAATTAAGAGCAGGGATAGGCCATTCGGCCCATCGAGCCTGCTCTGCAATTTAATAAGATCATGGCTGATCTGATTGCGACCTCAACCCTACTTTCCCGTCTACCAACGATAACCTTTGACACCCTTGTTAATCGGGAATCTATCGAACTCAGCCTTAAAAATATTCAATGACCCTGGCTCCACCGCTCTCTGGGGAAGGGAGTTCCACAAACTCACAACCCTCTGAGAGAAAAAATTTCTCCTAATTTCCGTCTTAATTGGGTGACCTATTTTTAAACTGTGGCCCTTAGTTCTAGTCTTCCCACAAGGGGAAACATTCTCTCAGCATCTACCCCTTTTAGTCCCCTCAGGATCTTATATGTTTCAATAAGATCACCTCTCATTCTTCTAAACTCCAGTGTATACAGGCCCAACTTGTCCAATCTTTCCTCATAAGATAACCCCCTCATCCAGGAATCAGTCGAGTGAACCTTCTCTGAACTGCCTCTAAATCAATTATGTCCTTCCTTAAATAACGAAACCAAAACTGCACACAGTATTCTAGATGTGGTCTCACCAATGCCCTGTACAACTGAAGCAAAACATCTCTACTTTTATATTCCATTCCCCTTGCAATAAATGACAACATTCCATTTGCCTTCCTAATCACTTGCTGTACCTGCATACTAATTTTTTTGTGATTCATGTACTAGGACACCCAGATCCCTCTGTACCTCAGAGTTCTGCAATCTCTCTCCATTTAAATAATATACTGCTTTTCTATTCCTCCTGCCAAAGTGGACAAGTTCACATTTTCCCACATTATACTCCATCTACCAAATTTTTGTCCACTCACTTAACCTATCTAGATCCCTTTGCAGACTCCTTCTGTCCTCTTCACAACTTACTTTCCTACCTACCTTTGTGTCATCAGCAAATTTAGCAACCATACATTCGGTCCCTTCATCCAAGTCATTGATATAGATTGTAAATAGTTGGGGTCCGAGCACTGATCCCTGTGGCACTCCACTCGTTACATCTTGCCAACCTGAAAATGATGTGGAGATGCCGGTGATGGACTGGGGTTGACAATTGTAAACAATTTTACAACACCAAGTTATAGTCCAGCAATTTTAAATTAAAATAAAATTGCTGGACTATAACTTGGTGTTGTAAAATTGTTTACAATTGTAAACCTGAAAATGACCCATTTATGCCTACTCTCTGTTTCCTGATAGCTAACCAATCCTTTATCCATGCTAATATGTTACCCTCTACACCATGAGCTCTTATTTTGAGTAATAGCCTTTGATGTGGCACCTTGTCAAAAGCCTTCTGGAAATCCAAGTATGCCACATCCACAGGATCCCCTTTATCCACGTTGCTTGTTACTTCCTTAAAGAATGCTAATAAATTAGTCAAACACGATTTCCCTTTCACAAAGCTTGTTGACTCTGCCTGATTGCATTGAGATTTTCGAAGTGTCCTGCTATAACCTTCTTAATAATAGATTCTAGCATTTTCCCGATGACAGATGTTAAGCTAAGTGGCCTGAAGTTTCCTGCTTTCTGACTCCCTCCTTTCTTGAATAGAGGAGTTATATTTGCTATTTTCCAATCTGATGGGACCTTCCAGAATCTAGGGAATTTTGGAAAATTAATACCAATGCATCTACTATCTCTGCAGCCACTTCTTTTAAGACCCTAGGATGAAGTCCGTCAGGATCTGGGGACTTGTCAGCTTTTAATTTTAATATTTTTTTCAGAACCCTTTCCTGGTGATTGTAAATGTTTTAAGTTCCTCCCACCCTTTCATCTCGATTCACAATTATTTCTGGCATGTTATTTGTATCCTTTACATGTGAGGATGGATGCAAAATATCTGTTCAATTCATCCACCATTTCCTTATTGTCCATTATTAATTCCCCAGACTCACTCTCTGGAGGACCAACACTCACTTTACTTACTCTTTTCCTTTTTTAAATACCTGTAGAAACTCTTACTATCTGTTTTTACATTTCTAGCTAGCTTTCTCTCGGACTTTAATTTCTCCCTCCTTATTATTCTTTTAGTCATTCTTTGCTGTTTTTTATATTCTGACCAATCTTCTGACCTGCCACTAATCTTCGTGGAATTGTATGCATTTTCTTTCAATTTGATACTGTCTTTAACTTCCTTAGTTAGCCACAGATGGTACGTCCTTCCCCTAGAGTCTTTCTTTCTCACTGGAATGTATCTTTGCTGAGTGTTATGAAATATCTCATTAAATGTCTGCCACTGCATCTCTACTGACATATCCCTTAACCTAAGTTCCCAGTTTACTTTAGCCAACTCTGTCTTCATGCCCTCATAATTACCCTTATTTAAGTTTAAAACACTAGTCTTGGACTTACTCTTCTCTCCCTCAAACTGAAATTGAAATTCAATCATATTGTGATCACTGCTACCTAGAGGCTCCTTTACAATGAGATAATTAATTAACCCTGTCTCATTACACATTATCAGATCTAGAATAGCCTGCTCTCTGGTTGGCTCTAGAACATGCTGCTCTAAGAAACTGTCCTGAAAGCACTCTATGAACTCATCTTCCAGGCTACCTTTGTCAATCAGATTCTTTCAATCTATATGTAGATTAAAATCACCCATGATTATTGCTGTTCCTTTCTCACAAGCCCCCTTTATTTCTTCCTGTATACCCTGTCCTACAGTGTGGTTACTGTTAGGGGGCCTATAAACTACTCCCACAGTTGACTTCTCGCCGTTGCTATTTCTTATCTCTACCCAAACTGATTCTACATCTTAGTCTTTAGAACTAAGGTAATTTCTCTCTGTTATATTCATGTCATCCTTAATTAACAGAGCTACCCCTCCACCCTTACCTAGCTTCCTGTCCTTCCGAAATGTCAAGTACCTTGGAATATTCAGGTTCCAGCCTTTGTCATCTTGCAGCCATGTCTCTGTAATGGCTATCAGATCATACATATTTATTTCTATTTGAGCTGTCAATTCATCTATTCTGTTACGAATGCTACACGCATTCAGATACAATGCCTTTAGTGCTGTCTTTTTACTATTTTTGCAGCCTCTAGTCTTATCTGCTGGTGCACTCTTAAGTTTGCATGCTCTGTCCCTTCCTGCCATTCTCTGATTATCATTTCCCTTATTGCTACCTTGCTGTCTTGCCTTGTCTTCTTTCTTTAATTTATCACATCTTCCCTTACTTGATCCCTCGCCCCCATTATTTAGCTTAAAGCCTTCTTTACTGCCCTAGTTATACGATTCGCCAGGACACTGGCCCCAGCACGGTTCAGATAAAGGCTGTCCCAACGGTACAGCTCCCACTTTCCCCAGTACTGGTGCCAATGCCCCATGAATCGAAACCCATTTCTCCCACACCAATCTTTGAGCCATGAATTTAACTCTCTAATCTTATTTACCCTATGCCAATTTGTTCGTGGCCCAGGTAATAATCCAGAGATTATTACCTTTGAGGTTCTGCTTTTTAATTTAGCCCCTAGCTGCTCATACTCCCTAAGCAGAACCTCTTCCCTTGACCTACCTATGTTGTTGGTACCTACGTGGACCACAACAACTGGATCCTCCCCCTCCCACTGCAAGTTCCCCTCCAGCCCAGAGCAGATATCCTGAACCCTGGCACCGGGCAGGCAACACAGCCTTCTGGACTCTCGTTCTCGGCTGCAGAGAACTGTTTATCCCTCTGACCAAACTATCCCCTACTACCACTACATTCCTACTAACTCCCCCCGCTTAAATGGCTTCCTGTACCAAGGTGCCATGGTCAGTTTGCTCATCCACCCTGCAGCCCCCGCTTGCGTCCATACAGGCTGCAAGCACCTCTAACCTGTTGGACGATTGCAAAAGCTGAGGCTCCTCCACTTCTACCTCTCGATCCCCTTACCTGCCTCGCTCGCAGTCACATCCTCCTGTCCCTGACCACTGACCAATTTAGACAATCTTATCCAAAGGGGTGTGACCGCCTCCTGGAACCGAATGTCCAGGTATTTCTCCCCTCCCTGATATGTCGCAGTGTCTGCAACTCGACCTCCAGTTCAATGACTCTGAGCCGAAGCTCCTCAAGCCGTAGATACTTACTGCAGACGTGTTTGCCCTGGATCACACTGGCATAGGAGCTCCCACATTCTGCAGTCGCTACACATCACCTGCCCTGTCATCTTTATTATGTGTTAATTAATTTATTATTATTCATCATTACATTTATAATTTATAAACCCTACTACTCCCAATAAGCTTTACAACTGCTGATAAACCATCTACTACTACTAAGACCTTACAATTACTAAGTTACGCTTGTTTTGAAAGTTAAATGAGTCAAATACTCACCAAACAATTTATCCCCGCTCGTATTATTTCCTTCCTTGCTTCTCTTAACAGCCTGAAATAAATTTCATCTGGGCCTGGTGATTTATCTACTTTCAAAGATGCTAATCCCCTTAATATTCCCTCACTCACTATGTTTATCCTATCCAATATTTCACACTCCTCCTCCTTAACTACAGTGTATATTGACAATTGATCAGATAAACTGCAGAAAAATCACAGAGCAAATGAGATTTTAGCAAAGCTCATGACAGCCATTTGAATGATGGAGGCTAAATAACATGGCAGCAGGATATAACTAATCCATTTATAATCTTCTTCTGGGCTAATGGCATTTCCTAGAAAACAAGTATAATTTGAGAAGCTTTTTTTTGTCTTGTCTTTTCCCCTCACTTTACTCCGATAGTTACCCAGATAAAGCAGGGTAGCAGCCCTTGTGTATTCCTCCCCAGCTCCCTCACCAACAAAACACACTCTGTCTCCTCTACATTGGGGAGACCAAACTCAGATCGGGTGATCGCTTTGCTGAACACCTCCCACTCAGTCTGCAAGCGTGACCCTGACCTTCTGGTCACTTGCCATTTTAATTCTCCTTCCCACTCGCACTCTGACCTCTCTGTCCTCGGTCACCTACACTGTTCCAATGAAGCTCAATGGAAGCTCGAGGAACAGCACCTCATCTTTCGATTAGGCACTTTACAACCTTCGGGACTCAACACTGATTTCAATAACTTCAGATCATAACCACTGTTCCCATTTTTTCACATAGCAGGTGCTGCTAATGGTTCTGCTGTTGCCGTATACAGCTCTTCTAGACCCATCTTTTGTTTCTTTACTTGTCCCATTACCACCCTCCTTGCCTTGCACCATCATCCCTTTTGTCTTTTAATCACTCCTGCCCTCCATTCTATCAGAGACCTTCCCTTTTGGTCTTTCCTCCCCTCCCCTTCCACCCCCGCTTCCCCTGACTCTGTACTTGCTTTAAAACTGTTTAATCTTCAACTTCTTCCAGTTCTGACGAAGGGTTATTGACCTGAAACGTTAACTCTGTCTCTTTCTCCACAGATGCTGCCTGACTTGCTGAGTATTTCCAGCATTTTCTGTTTTTATCCCTGATCCTGAGATGTGGGGCATCGTTATACCAGTGCGTACAACAATGCCAACAAGCTCATTGTATCAATGTACTCCCTTGTACAAGCTGATAATGCACATCCTTTAGCTGTGCTTTCACACAAACATACACACACGCACACACATAATCGTGTACACACACACGCAAACACAAACACACGCACACACACAAGCACACACAAACATGCTCATGCACACACTCACAAACTACCTAAATACCCACCATTTCAGACCCTTTGCTCTGTTAATTATCTGAACTGAAATACTTTCTGTCGTGCGAACATGGCATATTTACAGTTGCCATCTTGCCTAACTTCTAAGTATATAATATAAAAACTGTCGTGGTATCACCTAAGGTTGTAATGTTGTGCTTGATCATGGAGAGCTGCTCAGAGACACTTTGCAGTGCTTAATAGAAGCAGGTAATAAAATCACCAGGTAGGAACATAGGAACAGATTTATAAGGACATAAGAACAAAAGAAAGAGGAGCAGGAGGAAGCCATACGGCCCTTTGAGCCTGCTCCACCATTCAGTCAGATCATAGGAACATATAGGAACATAGGAACAGGAGTAGGCCATTCAGCCCCTCGTGCCTGCTCTGCCATGTGATAAGATCATGGCTGATCTGTGATCTAGCTCCATATACTTGCCTTTGGCCCATATCTCTTAATACCTTTGGTTGCCAAAAAGCTATCTATCTCAGATTTAAATTTAGCAATTGAGCTAGTATCAATTGCCATTTGCGGAAGAGAGTTCCAAACTTCTACCACCCTTTGTGTGTAGAAATGTTTTCTAATCTCGCTCCTGAAAGGTCTGGCTCTAATTTTTAGACTGTACCCCCTACTCCTAGAATCCCCAACCAGCGGAAATAGTTTCTCTTTATTCACCCTATCTGTTCCTCTTAATATCTTATAAACTTCGAAACTCTAGAGAATACAACCCCAATTTGTGTAATCTCTCCTCGTAACTTAACCCTTGAAGTCCGGGTATCATTCTAGTAAACCTACGCTTCACTCCCTCCAAGGTCAATATGTCCTTCCAAAGGTGCGGTGCCCAGAACTGCTCACACTGCTCCAGGTGCGGTCTAACCAGGGTTTTGTATAGCTGCAGCATAACTTCTGCCCCCTTGTACTCTAGTCCTCTAGATATAAAGGCCAACATTACATTAGCCTTATTGATTATTTTCTGCACCTGTTCATGACACTTCAATGATCTATGTACCTGAACCCCTAAGTCCCTTTGGACAGCCACTGTTTTTAACTTTTTATCATTTAGAAAGTACCCTGTTCTATCCTTTTTTGATTCAAAGTGGATGACCTCACATTTGTCTACATTGAATTCCATTTGCCACAGTTTTGCCCATTCACCTAATCTATCAATATCGCTTAGTAATTTTATGTTTTCATCTACACTGATTACAATGCCACAAATCTTTGTGTCATCGGCAAACTTAGATATGAGACTTTCTATGCCTTCATCTAAGTCGTTAATAAATATTGTGAATAATTGAGGCCCCAAGACAGATCCCTGCGGGACTCCACTAGTCACATCCTGCCAATGTGAGTACCTTCCCATTATCCCTACTCTCTGTCGCCTTTCGCTCAGCCAACTTCCTAACCAAGTCCGTACTTTTCCCTCGATTCCATGGGCTTCTATCTTAGCTAACAGTCTCTTATGTGGGACCGTATAAAATGCCTTCTGGAAGTCCATATAAATAACATCCATTGACATTCCCCTGTCCACTACTTTAGTCACCTCTTCAAAAAATTCAATCAGGTTTGTTAGGCACGACCTACCTTTCACAAATCCATGCTGGCTCTCTCTGATTAACTGAAAATTCTTGAGGTGTTCAGTCACCCTATCCTTAATTATAGACTCCAGCATTTTTCCCACAACAGATGTTAGGCTAACTGGTCTATAATTCCTCGGTTTCCCTCTCTCTCCTTTCTTAAAAAGCAGAGTGACATGTGCAATTTTCCAATCTAGAGGGACAGTTCCTGAATCTAGAGAACTTTGAAAGATTATAGTTAGAGCATCCGCAATGTGCTCACCTACTTCCTTTAAAACCCTGGGATGGAAACCATCTGGTCCTGAGGATTTGTCCCTCTTTAGTGCTATTATTTTCTTCATTACTGTTGCTTTACTTATGTTAATTTTATCGAGACCCTGTCCCTGATACAATATAAGTTTTCTTGGGATTTCCGGCATGCTATCCTCTTTTTCGACTGTAAATACTGACGCAAAGTAATTGTTCAACATGTCCGCCATTTCCCCATTGTCAATGACAATATCCCCACTTTCAGTTTTTAAGGGGCCAACACTGCTCCTGACCACCCTCTTTTTCCTAATATAACTATAAAAGTTCTTCGTGTTGGTTTTGATATCCCTTGCGAGTTTCATTTCATACTCTCTTTTTGTAGCTCTTACTATCTGTTTTGCGGCCCTTTGTTGATCTTTGTATCTTTCCCATTCGCCAGGATCTGTGCCATTTTTTGCCTTTTTGTATGCCCTTTCCTTATGTCTTATACTGTCCCTTACCTCTTTAGTTGTCCATGGCTGTTTTTTTTGGCAAGTAGAGTTCTTGCCCCTCAGTGGTATAAACCGATTCTGTATCATGTTAAATGTTTCTTTAAACATTTCCCACCGATCATCAGTCGTTTTACCCATTAACAGATTTGCCCAGTTTACTGTGGACAGTCTCTGTCTCATCCCATTGAAGTCGGCCTTGCCCAAGTCTAGAATCTTAGCAGCTGATTCACTTTTTTCCCTTTCAAACACTACATTGAACTCGATCATGTTATGATCACTATTGGATAGATGTTCACGCACAGTTAAGCTGTTAACTAAATCTGGTTCATTACTCATTACTAAATCTAGTATGGCTTGCCCCCTTGTTGCCTCTAGGACATACTGTTGTCGGAATCTATCCCGGACACACTCAAGAAATTCACTACCTTTCTGACCGTTGCTAGTCTGCTTTTCCCAATCTATGTGAAGGTTAAATTCCCCCATTAAGATCACTATGCCTTTGTTACACGCTTGTCTAATCTCTGCATTTATACAATCTAGCACTTCAGAGCTGCTGCCAGGGCTCCTATATACAACTCCCACTATAGTCTTAGATCCTTTCCTATTTCTCAATTCAACCCATAAGGTCTCTGTTGGCTGCTTACCTCTCGTTATATCCCCCTTTATCATTGAAGTGATTTCATCTCTAATCATTAAGGCTACTCCTCCCCCTCTTCCATTTTCCCTATCTCTCCTGTAGACCTTATAACCTGGTATAATTAGTTCCCAATCTTGACCATCCTGCAGCCAAGTCTCAGTAATAGCTATCATGTCATACCCTCCAATTTTAATTTGAACCTGTAGTTCATTTAATTTATTCCTTATACTCCGTACATTTGTATATAGAACTCTTAGTTGGGCCACACACCCTAGCCTGACCTTCAGCTTTGATGCTGGGTTAATCGCCTTACGCCTTCTAGTTTTTATTTTATCTGTCGTGCCTAAAGTACACTTTCTTTCCGCTGCTCTACGCTTTTCCCTTTCACTTGTTCTTGAACAACTGTTTGTACCATTTGTATTGTAGATTTCCCTTGGGTCTTCCCCTCTCTTGCTGCTCTCAACTTTATTCCCTTCCCCAACAGAACTAGCAAACACCCCCGCGAGGACGTTGGTCCCAGTCCTGCTCGGGTGTAACCCGTCCCGCTTGTACAGGTCCCACCTTCCCAGAACCGGTCCCAATGTCCCAGGAATCTAAATCCCTCCCTCCTACACCATCCCTGCAGTCACACATTCATCCTGTCTATTCTCCTGTTCCTATACTCACTAGCACGTGGCACTGGTAGTAATCCTGAGATCATTACCTTTGAAGTCCTGCTTTTTAATTTATCTCCTAACTCCTTAAATTCACCTTGCAAGACCTCATCCCTTTTTTTACCTATGTCGTTGGTACCAATATGGACCACGACTACTGGCTGTTCACCCTCCCCCTCCAGAATGCCCTGCAGCCGCTCCAAGAACTCTGCCTCCACTTACATGGGAATCAGCAGTAAATATCAAACAAAGGAATCTGTCAAAGTTGAGCCTATTGCTAATCTCTAATGGTACAGCTCATTTCATAGTGTCAGCAGAAAAGTACATGCCTGTTCCACAGATAGCATTTCCATTCCTTGTACTTTTAACATTGGACCCACAGAGAGATCATTCAGAACTGCATTGCAAAGACATTTCTTCATTGATATTTGCCTGGACATTTCTCCATACGGCATCATTCTAACACTTAACACGTTTTCACATGAAATTACATTAATGGAGCTGCAACTCCATCTAAAATAAACATGCTCTGGCAGTACTAGCACAGACCATATTTTCTGGGCTAGTATTCCTCCAACAAAAGTGAAGCCATTAACGGTCTTCTTTCACAGAATTACAGAAGCAATTTACTGAAAGGGTTAAGTCTACGCTCTCCGAACTGGAACGTACCAGGGATGATTGTGATGATGTCACTGTATGGCATTCCACGGTGCCCACATTACTTGAAAGAAGAAACACTGGGTGGATGGCTCTTAGCTGACCAGGGCTATCTTCTGCACACATCATTAATCATCTCACTGAAACCCTCTAACAACAGAAGAACACCAGGGCCTGGAGGCCCTGAGTTGCTGTTCCTCAGCTGCCACCTCCACCTTCAAGCAAAGAGTGCCATGCACTTCTGGCATGATGAAAGAGTGCATGGAAAAGGGCAATGGTTGTCCAAAATGCTTCAAATAGTCACCTTGCAGAAGGTGTATCAGTTCACAATTTAGGTTTACGCCAAGCATGATGGGCCCCACAAGAAACATGTGCAAATGTGAATAGCGCCCTCACCTTTGGCTTGCTCCTGATATTAGCAAACCTCTTCCTCATTTGCAGCCGGGTGCAGGGTTGCAGCTGGCACCTGTACGTTTACTGGAAATCCATTCAGCCTCAGAGAGGGCCACCCTCCTTTGGTGTATCACCTGCAATGGGACCTACAACTCTTCAACATCAAAGGGAGAAGTGTTACCCAGGTCTCTGCTATGCTACTGTGAACAGTTAGTCTACTTTTTGCGTCACCACCGCAACATTCCCTTTTATGGCGAGCGGCAGCCCTTTGAGAGCTTCTGCCTCCCTGGAATTTGTGTGCACTCCAGCCAAGTGCACGACAGGCCAGGCTTTCAGGCCCAGCTTTTCCTGTGCCTGTCGTCAATTCAAATTAGGAGGCAGGCTTTAAATAACAAAATTTGGCTTGGCCCACCCCAGTTCTACAGGGGCTGGTATGCCCACACCACAGACGAGCACTGCCCGATTTTGCCAGGATCGAAAATTGGATCTAAATGATCATGGCATGGTCCCCCTTCATACAAGATAAGGCAGATTATTTAAAGAAACACATAAACGAGGGAGTGACGATTTACCCTTCTGATGTGCGCACTCATACTGCATGCATATCTCGAAGCTGTAAGAAATCTAAATCCAATCACCAGACCCATGTGAAACAAATCCAGCCACAACATTAAATCAAATGCAATTGTCTGCTTTTCAAAAGAGTCCCTGAAATAGGTGGAAAATTCAAGTACTGACTTGGACGACATCATCCTAAAACACAAAGTGAGCTTCCACATGTACACTGACGACACCCAGCTCTACCTCACCACCACCTCTCAACCCCTCCACTGACTGTGTTGTCACACTGCTTCTCCGCCATCCAGTCCGGGATGAGCAGAAATTTCCTCCAATTAAATATTGGGAAGACCAAAGGCATTGTCTTCGGTCCCTGCCACAAACTCCATTCCCTAGAAACGGACTCCATCCCTCTCCCTGGCCACTGCCTCAGGCTGAACCAAAGTGTTCGCCACCTCACCGTCCTATTTGATCCTGAGCTGAGCTACTGACCCCATATCCTCTCCATCACCAAGACCGTCTACTTCCACCTCCATCATATCGCCCATCTCTGCCCCTGCCTCAGCCCATTTGCCACTGACACCACATCCATACCTTTGTTACCTCTAAACTTGATTATTCCAATGCTCTCCACCCCTCGTCCATCCCCCATAAAATTAAGCTCATCCAAAACTCTGCAGCCCGTATCCTAACCTGCACCAAGACCCGTTCACCCACCACTCCTGTGCTCGCTGACCTACATCGTCTCCAGTTCAGCAGCAACTCAATTTTAAAATTCTCATCCTTGTTTTCAAATCCCTCCATGGCCTCGCCCCTCCCTATCTCTGTAAACCCCTCCAGCCCTATAACCCTCTGAGATCTCTGCGTTCCTCCAATTCTGGCCTCTTCTGCATCCCCCAATTATTTTGGCGGCTGTGCCTTCAGCGGTCTAGGTCCTAAGCTCTGGAATTCCCTCCCTAAACCCGTCTTCAGCCTCCAGGTTCAGCCTGCAAGTCTGTGCAGTTCCCAGCTCAGCTTTCGGACTAGGTAAGTCGGCATTCCTCAGTTCCTGGCTCAGCCCCCTTCCACCCCAGTTGGCCAAACCTAGCTCAGTCACTGAGTGCAGGGTCCTATGGCTGGTGACCTCCTGGGCTGGGTAACAACAGAACATTTTTTTTTGTTTCTTTATTCTGATAAAAGCAGGTTGGCCTATACTACCGATAGCTTGGGCTCTGCAGCCCTTAAATGTTTTTAATCCTCAAGTAATGGTAATCACGTCCTATAATGTATTTCCCTCATTTGCATGCTATTTGACTATGCCCATCCATATTTGGGCAGATATGTTCTGTGCCTCCCCTCCATTTCCAGCAGAAAAGTGGCCGAAACAAGCTGGGAGCTGGCGGGTCTGCTCCCAAGGGACTTTCTGCAGCATTCTGCTGGAGTTGTGCCAGCTCAAGCCATTCGGCCCATTATGTCTGTGTCGTCTCTTTCAAAGGGCTATCTAATTAGTCCCACTCCCCCACTCGCTCTTTCCGCATGCGTTGAATTGGGCCACATTGTAGGAACATAGGAACAGGAGTAGGCCATTCAGCTCCTCGAGCCTATTCCACCATTCAATTAGATCATGGCTGACCTACATCTGAACTCCATTTACCTGTCTTGGTTCTGTAATTTTTAATACCCTTACCTAACAAAAGTCTATCAATCTCATTTTTGAAATTTTCAATTGACTGAGCATCAACAGCTTTTTGGGGGAGTGAGTTCCAGATTTCCACTACCCTTTATGTAAAGAAGTGCTTTCTGACATCACCCATGAACGGCCTAAATCTAATTTTAAGGTTATGCCCCCTTGTTCTAGACTCCCCCACCAGAGGAAATAGTTTCTCTTTATCAACTCCTTCAACAGGAAGGGACGCCCAACTTCCCCTGCAGGAACGTAACATGTCGGTGCCCTATGCCAACTGTGCATTATGTGGAGATGCCGGTGATGGACTGGGGGTTGACAATTGCAAACAATTTTACAACACCAAGTTATAGTCCAACAATTTTATTTTAAAATTCACAAGCTTTTGGAGGCTTCCTCCTTCCTCAGGTGAATGTCAAGAAATCCTCGAACCTCTCGCATTTATAAATCACAGAACAATACCTGGTGATTACAGATAGTCTTTTCAACTGCCCGTTGCCAAGGCAACCAAAGTGTTCAGACAGATAGGTGTTGCCTACAGGACCACCGAATATAAAAACGGCCAGAACAAAAAAAAACAGAGAGAGAGGCAGAAACATCCGGAAGGAAAAGACAGCAATTGACCCGTTATATTAAAAATAGATAACTTTTGTTCGCTGGTGGAGTTACGTGTAGCATGAAATGAACCCAAGATCCTGGTTGAGGCCATCCTCATGGGTGCGGAACTTGGCGATCAATTTCTGCTCGACGATTTTGCGTTGTCGTGTGTCTTGAAGGCCGCCTTGGAGTATGCTTACCCGAAGGTCAGTGGCTGAATGTCCTTGACTGCTGAAGTGTTCCCCGACTGGGAGGGAACCCTCCTGTCTGGCGATTGTTGCGCGGTGTCCGTTCATCCGTTGTCGCAGCGTCTGCATGGACCCAAATCCCTTTCCTCCTCCACAGTTTCTAGTTTCTTACCATTAAGAAAATATTCTGAATTGTCCTTCTTGGATCTAAAATGGATGACCTCACACTTCGCCACATTGAACTCCATCTGCAAGTTTTGCCCACTCACTTAATATATCTATGTCCATTTTTAACTCATAGAATCATTACAGTACAGAAAAAGATCATTCGGCCCATCAAGCCCATGCCGGATCTTTGTAAGAGTAATCCAGTTAGTCCCAGTCCCTCGCTCTTTCCCTGTAGTCCTGCAAATTTTTCTTTCAAGTATTTATCCAATTACTCTTTGCAAACCACGATTGAATCTCCTTCAGCCACTTTTTCAGGCAGTGCATTCCAGATCATAACTAATCTCTGCGTAGAAAGATTTTCCTCATGTCACCTTTGGTTCTCTTGCCAAATCTGTGTCCTGTGGTTCTTGACCCTTCTGACAATGGGAACAGATTCTCTTTATCTAAACCCTTCATGATTTTCAACACAATACTCCAGTTGTGGCCGAACCAGTGTTTTATAAAGGTTCATCATGACTTACTTGCTTTTGTACTCTATGCCTCTATTTATAGAATCATGGAATCGTAGAAGGTTGCAGCACGGAACCGGTTCTGGGGGAGATGGGACCAGTACAAATTGGACGGTCTGCATCTGGGCAGAACTGGAACCAATGTCCTAGGGGGAGTGTTTGCTAGTGCTGTTGGGGAGGGTTTAAACTAAAGTGGCAGGGGGATGGGAACCGATGCAGGAAGTCAGTGGGAAGTAAAGTGGTGACAGAAACAAAAGGCAGTAAGGGAGAGTGTACAAAACATGACCGGACAGATGGTTTGAGAAAGCAGGGCAAAGACCAAGGGAAGTCTAGATTAAACTGCATTTATTTCAATGCAAGAGGTCTGATGGGCAATGTAGATGAACTCAGGGCATGGATGGGTACATGGGACTGGGATGTTATAGCTATTACTGAAACATGGCTAAGGGAGGGGCAGGACTGGCAGCTCAATGTTCCAGGGTACAGATGCTATAGGAAAGATAGAGCAGGAGGTAAGAGAGGAGGGGGAGTTGCGTTCTTGATTAGGGAGAACATCACGGCAGTAGTGAGAGAGGATATATCCAAGGGTTCGCCCACGGAGACTATATGGGTAGAACTGAAAAATAAGAAGGGAGAGATCACTTTGATAGGATTGTACTACAGACCCCCAAATAGTCAACGGGAAATTGAGGAGAAAATATGTAAGGAGATTACAGACAGCTGCAAGAAAAATAGGGTGGTAATAGTAGGGGACTTTAACTTTCCCAACATTGACTGGGACAGCCATAGCATTAGAGGCTTGGATGGAGAGAAATTTGTTGAGTGTATTCAGGAGGAATTTCTCATTCAGTATGTGGATGGCCCGACTAGAGAGGGGGCAAAACTTGACCTCCTCTTGGGAAATAAGGAAGGGCAGGTGACAGAAGTGTTAGTGAGGGATCACTTTGGGACCAGTGATCATAATTCCATTAGTTTTAAGATAGCTATGGAGAATGATAGGTCTGGCCCAAAAGTTAAAATTCTAAATTGGGGAAAGGCCAATTTTGATGGTATTAGACATGAACTTTCAGAAGTTGATTGGGAGAGTCTGTTGGCAGGCAAAGGGACGTCTGGTAAGTGGGAGGCTTTCAAAAGTGTGTTAACCAGGGTTAAGGGTAAGCACATTCCTTATAAAGTGAAGGGCAAGGCTGGTAGAAGTAGGGAACCTTGGATGACTCGGGAGATTGAGGCACTAGTCAGAAAGAAAAAGGAGGCATATGACATGCATAGGCAGCTGGGATCAAGTGGATCCCTTGAAGTGTATAGTGATTGCCGGAGTAGAGTTAAGAGAGAAATCAGGAGGGCAAAAAGGGGACATGAGATTGCTTTGGCAGATAAGGCAAAGCAGAATCCAAAGAGCTTCTACAAATACATAAAGGGCAAAAGAGTAACTAGGGAGAGAGTAGGGCCTCTTAAGGATCAACAAGGTCATCTATGTGCGGAACCACAAGAGATGGGTGAGATCCTAAATGAAAATTTCGCATCGGTTTTTACGGTTGAGAAAGGCATGGATGTTAGGGAACTAGGGGAAATAAATAGTGATGTCTTGAGGAGTGTACATATTACAGAGAGGGAGGTGCTGGAAGTCTTAACGCGCATCAAGGTAGATAAATTTCCGGGACCTGATGAAGTGTATCCCAGGACGTTATGGGAGGTTAGGGAGGAAATTGCGGGTCCCCTAGCAGAGATATTTGAATCATCCCCCGCTACAGGTGAGGTGCCTGAAGATTGGAGGGTAGCAAATGTTGTGCCTTTGTTTAAGAAGGGCGGCAGGGAAAAGCCTGGGAACTACAGACCGGTGAGCCTGACATCTGTAGTGGGTAAGTTGTTAGAGGGTATTCTGAGAGACAGGATCTACAGGCATTTGGAGAGGCAGGGACTGATTAGGAACAATCAGCATGGTTTTGTGAGAGGAAAATCATGTCTCACAAATTTGATTGAGTTTTTTGAAGGGGTAACCAAGAAGATAGATGAGGGCTGTGCAGTAGACGTGGTCTACATGGACTTTAGCAAAGCGTTTGACAAGGTACCGCATGGTAGGTTGTTACATAAGGTTAGATCTCACGGGATCCAAGGTGAGGTAGCCAATTGGATACAAAATTGGATTGACGGCAGAAGACAGAGGGTGGTTGTAGAGGGTTGTTTTTCAAACTGGAGGCCTGTGCCCAGCAGTGTGCCTCAGGGATCGGTGCTGGGTCCGCTGTTATTTGTTATTTATATTAATGATTTGGATGAGAATTTAGGAGGCATGGTTAGTCACTTTGCAGATGACACCAAGATTGGTGGCATTGTGGACAGTGAAGAAGGTTATCTAGGATTGCAGCGGGATCTTGATAAATTGGGCCAGTGGGCCGATGAATGGCAGATGGAGTTTAATTTAGATAAATGTGAGGTGATGCATTTTGGTAGATCGAATCGGGCCAGGACCTACTCCGTTAATGGTAGGGCGTTGGGGAGAGTTATAGAACAAAGAGATCTAGGAGTACAGGTTCATAGCTCCTTGAAAGTGGAGTCACAGGTGGATAGGGTGGTGAAGAAGGCATTCAGCATGCTTGGTTTCATTGGTCAGATAATTGAATACAGGAGTTGGGATGTCTTGTTGAAGTTGTACAAGACATTAGTAAGGCCACACTTGGAATACTGTGTACAGTTCTGGTCACCCTATTATAGAAAGGATATTATTAAACTAGAAAGAGTGCAGAAAAGATTTACTAGGATGCTACCGGGACTTGATGGTTTGACTTATAGGGAGAGGTTGGATAGACTGGGACTTTTTTCCCTGGAGAGTAGGAGGTTTAGGGGTGATCTTATAGAAGTCTATAAAATAATGAGGGGCATAGATAAGGTAGATCGTCAAAATCTTTTACCAAAGGTAAGGGAGTCTATAACGAGGGGGCATAGATTTAAGGTGAGAGGGGAGAGATACAAAAGGGTCCAGAGGGGCAATTTTTTCACTCAAAGGGTGGTGAGTGTCTGGAACGAGCTGCCAGAGGCAGTAGTAGAGGCGGGTACAATTTTGTCTTTTAAAAAGCATTTGGACAGTTACATGGGTAAGATGGGTATAGAGGGATATGGGCCAAGTGCAGGCAACTGGGACTAGCTTAGTGGTATAAACTGGGCGACATGGACATGTTGGGACGAAGGGCCTGTTTCCATGTTGTAAACTTCTATGATTCTATCCACTCTGTCTAGACCCTTCATGATTTTGAACACCTCTATCAAATCTTCTCTCAACCTTCCCTGTTCCAAGGAGAACAATCCCAGCTTCTCCAGTCTATCCACGTAATTTAAGTCCCTCATTCCTGGAATCATTCTTGTAAATCTCTTCTGCACCCTCTCGAAGGCCTTCACATTTTTCCTTAAGTGCGGTGCCCAGAACTGGACACAATACTCCAGTTGTGGCCGAACCAATGTTTTATAAAAGTTCATCATGACTTCCTTGCTTTTGTACTCTATGCCTCTATTTATAACACCCAGGATCCCGTATGCTTTTTTAACCGCTTTCTCAACCTGCCCTGCCACCTTCAACGATTTATGCACATATACCCCCAAATCTCTCTGTTCCTGTACCCCTTTTAGAAATGTGCCCTCTAGTTTATATTGCCTCTCCTCATTTTTCCTACCAACATGCATCACCTCACATTTTCCGTGTTAAACTTCATCTGCCACGTGTCCGCCCATGCCACCAGAGTGTCTATACCCTCTTGAAGTCTATCACTATCCTCCTCACTGTTCACTATCCTTCCAAGCTTTGTGTCATCTGCAAATTTTGAAATTGTGCCCTGTACACCCAAGTCCAAGTCATTAACATATATCAAGAAAAGCAGTGGTCCCAGCACCGACCCCTGGGGAACACCACTGTACATCTCCCTCCAGTCTGAAAAACAACCGCTCACCACTACTCTCTGTTTCCTGTCCTTTAGCCGATTCTGTATCCATATTGCTATTGTCCCCTTTACTCCATGGGCCACAATCTTAATAGCAAGCCTACCATGTTACCTCATCAAAAAACTCTATCAGGTTAGTTAAACACGATTTGGCTTTAACAAATCCGTGCTGGCTTTCCATAATCAATCCACACTCGTCCAAGTGATTGTTAATTCTGTCCTGGATCATCGTTTCCAAAAGTTTCACCCACCACCGAGGTTAAACTGACTGGCCTATAGTTGCTGGGTTTATCCTTACACCCTTTTTTGAACAAGGGTGTAACATTTGCAATTCTCCAGTCCTCTGTCTAAGGATGTCTGGAAGATTATGGCCAGTACCTCCACAATTTCCCCCCTTACTTCCCTCAGCATCCTCGGGTGCATCCCATCCAGACCAGGCGACTTATCTACTTTAAGTAGCTAGCCTTTCTAGTACCTCTTCTTTCTCAATTTTTAACCCATCCAGTATCTTAACTATATCTTCTTTTACTGAGACTCTGGCAGCATCTTCTTCCTTGGTAAAGACCGATGCAAAGTATTCATTTAGTACCTCGGCCATCCCCTCTGCCTCCATGAGCAGATCTCCTTTTGGTCCCTAATCGGCCCCACCCCACCTCTTACTACCCGTTTACTGTTAACATGTCTGTGGAAGACTTTTGGATTCCCTTTTATGTTGATCACTAGTCTGTTTTCATACCCTCTCTTTGCCCCTCTTATTTCCTTTTTCACTTTCCCTCTGAAATTTCTATATTCTGCCTGGTTATCAACTTGTGTTATCAGCCTGACATCTGTCATATGCCGCTTTTTTCCGTTTCATCTTACTCTATCTCCTTTGTCATCCAGGGAGTTCTGGCTTTAGTTGTCCTACCTTTCTCCCTCGTTGGAATGTACCTTGTCTGTACCCGAACCATCTCCTCTTTAAAGGCCGCCCGCTGTTCAATTACAGTTTTGCCTGCCAACCTTTGATTCCAATTTACCCGGGCCAGATCTGTTCTCATCCCACTGAAATTGGCCCTCCTCCAATTGAGTATTTTACTTTAGAGTGGACAGAGTCCTTTTCCGTAGCTATTCTAAACCTTATGATTCTATGATCGCTTCTCCCTAAATGCACTCTCATTGACACTTGTTCCACTTGGCCCGTCTCATTCCCTAGAACCAAGTCCAGCAATGCCTCCTTCCTCATTGGGCTGGAAACGTACTGGTCGAGAAAGTTATCCTAAATGCATTTCAAAATTCCTCCCCCTCTTTGCCCTTTATACTATTACTAACCCAGTCTATATTAGGATAGTTGAAATCCCCATCATCACTACTCGATGGCTTTTGCACCTCTCTGTAATTTCCCTGCAAATTTGCTCCTCTATATCCTTCCCACTAGATGGTAGCCTATAGACTACCCCCAGTAGTGTAATGGCACCTCAATTGTTCCTTAACTCGAACCAAATAGATTCTGTCCTTGACCCCTCCAGGACATCCTCTCTCTCCACCACTGCAATATTCTCCTTAATCAATACTGCCACCCCCACTCCTTTCTTCCCTTCCCTATCTTTCCTGAACACCTTGTATCCAGGAATATTTAGTACCCAATCCTGCCCAGTTTTGAGCCAGGTCTCCGTAATCGCCACAACATCATATTCCCATGTGGCTATTTGTGCCTGTAGCTCACCAACCTTGTTTAACATGCTTCGTGCGTTCACACACACATGCACTGCAAACCCGTCTTAGACCTTCTTGTAATCTCTCTTGGTCTGACCCCATCTAACACCTTACTATTTTTTACTCTAGGACTATCCTTCTCTCCTGATCGTTTGAGCACTTTGTTTCTCCTTTCCAATGCTACATCCTGGTGCCCATCCCCCTGCCAAATTAGTTTAAAACCCTCCCCCCCACAGCACTAGTGAGCATCCCCGCAAGGACATTGGTCCCAGCTCTGTTGAGGCGCAGCCCGTCCGGCCTGTACAGGTCTCACCTCCCCCAGAACTGGTCCCAATGCCCCAGGAATCTAAGGCCCTCCCTCCTGCACCATCTGTCCAGCCACGCATTCATCTGCCCTATCCTCCTATTTCTATACTCACTAGCGCCTGGCACTGGGAGTAATCCGGAGATTACTACCTTTGAGATCCTGCTTGTTAATCTCTTTCCTAACTGCTTAAACTCTGCCTGCAGGACCTCATTCCTCTTCCTACCTATGTTGTTGGTACCGATATGGACCATGACCGCTAGCTGTTCACCCTCCCCCCCCCAGAATGTTCTGCAGCCGCTCGGTGACATCCATGACCCTGGCACCAGGGAGGCAACACACCATCCTGGACTCACGTCTGGGGTCGCAGAAACGCCTGTTGTTCCCCAACTATAGAATCCCCTATCACTATTGCTCTCGTGACCTTTCTCCTCCCCCCCTGTACAGCTGAGCCACCCATGGTGCTCTGGTCTTGGCTCTGGCTGCACTCCACAGAGGAACCCTCTCCCTCACCAGTGGGTTAGAGAGTCAGATGTCCTCAGGGGAGTGCAGCATTACCTGCCTGGTCCTCCTTGTCTGTCTGGCGGTCACCCAGTCCCTCTCTGCCTGCACTTTCTTAAGCTGTGGGGTGACCACCTCCTGAAACGTGCTATCCACGTAGCTCTCAGCCTCGTGGATTCACTGTAGTGACGCCAGCTGTTGCTCAAGTTCCGAAACCCGGAGCTCGAGCTCCTCCAGCTGATGTCACTTCCTGCATCTGTGCTTGTCCAGGACATGGGAAGCGTCCTGGAGTTCCCACATGGCACAGGATGTGCACTCGACAGGTGTGACCTGCCCTGCCATGCCTCGATTTATTAGATTAACGACACTTAACAAAAATAAACTAAAGACTTAAAAAAAGACACTCATCAGAAAAAGAAAACCTCACCAGCTAGCAGCCAATCAGTTCCTTCCCTTGTGCTGACGTCACTCTTGATTTTCTTACATCGCTCCTTCAAGCCCCGAACTCTTTACTCTCCGACTCTCCGTCTCCATCTCTCCGACTCTCCGACTCTCCGTCTCCGAATCTCCGTCTCCGACTCTCCGACTCTCCGTCTCCGACTCTCCGTCTCCGACTCTCCGACTCCGACTCTCCGACTCCGACTCTCCGACTCTCCGTCTCCGACTCTCCGACTCTCCGTCTCCGACTCTCCGACTCTCCGACTCTCCGACTCCGACTCTCCGACTCTCCGTCTCCGACTCTCCGTCTCCGACTCTCCGACTCTCCGTCTCCGACTCTCCGACTCTCCGACTCTCCATCTCCGTCCCCGACTCTCCGACTCTCCGACTCTCCGCCTCCGACTCTCCGTCTCCGTCTCTCCGACTCTCCGTCTCCGTCTCTCCGACTCTCCGACTCTCCGACTCTCCGACTCTCCGACTCCGACTCTCTGCCCCCGACTCCGGACAGGTCCACTCCTTACCTCAGGCACTCCGACTCTCCGTCTCCGACTCCGGACAGTCCCGCTCCTTACCTCAGGCACTCCGACTCTCCGTCTCCGACTCCGGACAGGTCCGCTCCTTACCTCAGGCACTCCGACTCTCCATCTCCGGACAGGTCCACTCCTTACCTCAGACACTCCGACTCTCCATCTCTGGACAGTCCCGCTCCTTACCTCAGGCACTCCGACTCTCTGTCCCTGACTCCGGACAGGTTCACTCCTTACATCAGGCACTCCGACTCTCCGTCTCCGGACAGTCCCGCTCCTTACCTCAGGCACTCCAACTCTCCGTCTCCGACTCCGGACAGGTCCGCTCCTTACCTCAG
The DNA here is from genome assembly GCF_035084215.1 of Heptranchias perlo. Classification (NCBI taxonomy): domain Eukaryota; kingdom Metazoa; phylum Chordata; class Chondrichthyes; order Hexanchiformes; family Hexanchidae; genus Heptranchias; species Heptranchias perlo. Next base: position 63,351,334 of record NC_090332.1, read on the forward strand.
ACACTCCGACTCTCCATCTCTGGACAGGTCCACTCCTTACCTCAGGCACTCCGACTCTCTGTCCCTGACTCCGGACAGGTTCACTCCTTACATCAGGCACTCCGACTCTCCGTCTCCGGACAGTCCCGCTCCTTACCTCAGCCACTCTGACTCTCTGCCCCCGACTCCGGACAGGTCCGCTCCTTACCTCAGGCACTCCGACTCTCCGTCTCCGACTCCGGACAGGTCCACTCCTTACCTCAGGCACTCTGACTCTCCGTCTCCGACTCCGGACAGGTCTGCTCCTTACCTCAGGCACTCCGACTCTCCGTCTCCGACTCCGGACAGGTCCACTCCTTACCTCAGGCACTCCGACTCTCCGTCTCCAACTCCGGACAGGTCCACTCCTTACCTCAGGCACTCTGACTCTCCGTCTCCGACTCCGGACAGGTCCGCTCCTTGCCGGAGGCCTACTCCCCGGGCCTCGCTCTTTATTTAGTCCGACGCTCCGACGCTCTGCCCCTGACTCCAAACACGTCCACTCCTTACCTCAGGCGCTCCAGGATCCCATATGCTTTTTTAACTGCTTTCTCAACCTGCTCTGCCACCTTCAAAGATGGGTGCAAATATAACCCAAGTCTCTCTGTTCCTACACTCCCTTTAGAATTGTACCATTTGGTTTTTATTGCCCCTCCTCGTCCTTCCTTCGCACTTCTCTGCGTAAAATTTCGTCTGCCATGTGTCCACCCATTCCACCAGCCTGTCTATATCCTCTTGAAGTCTATTACCAGCCTCCTCACTGTTTACTATACTTCCAAGTTTTGTGTCATCTGCAAATTTGGAAATTGTGCCCTATACACCCAAGTCCAAGTCATTAATATATATCAAAAAAAGCAGTGGTCCCAGTACCTACCACTGGGGAACATCACTGTACACCTTCCTCCAGTCGAAAAAACAACCATTCACCACTATCCTCTGTTTCCTGTCACTTAGGCAATTTCGAATCCATGCTGCCACTGCCCCTTTTATTCCATGGAGGTCAATTTTGCTTACAAGCCTATTGCAGATGACACCAAGATTGGTGGCATTGTGGACAGTGAAGAAGGTTATCTAGGATTGCAACGGGATCTTGATAAATTGGGCCAGTGGGCCGATGAATGGCAGATGGAGTTTAATTTAGATAAATGTGAGGTGATGCATTTTGGTAGATCGAATCGGGCCAGGACCTACTCCGTTAATGGTAGGGCGTTGGGGAGAGTTATAGAACAAAGAGATCTAGGAGTACAGGTTCATAGCTCCTTGAAAGTGGAGTCACAGGTGGATAGGGTGGTGAAGAAGGCATTCGGCATGCTTGGTTTCATTGGTCAGAACATTGAATACAGGAGTTGGGATGTCTTGTTGAAGTTGTACAAGACATTAGAAAGGCCACACTTGGAATACTGTGTACAGTTCTGGTCACCCTATTATAGAAAGGATATTATTAAACTAGAAAGAGTGCAGAAAAGATTTACTAGGATGCTACCGGGACTTGATGGTTTGACTTATAGGGAGAGGTTGGATAGACTGAGACTTTTTTCCCTGGAGAGTAGGAGGTTTAGGGGTGATCTTATCGAAGTCTATAAAATAATGAGGGGCATAGATAAGGTAGATAGTCAAAATCTTTTCCCAAAGGTAGGGGAATCTATAACGAGGGGGCATAGATTTAAGGTGAGAGGGGAGAGATACAAAAGGGTCCAGAGGGGCAATTTTTTCACTCAAAGGGTGGTGAGTGTCTGGAACGAGCTGCCAGAGGCAGTAGTAGAGGCGGGTACAATTTTGTCTTTTAAAAAGCATTTGGACAGTTACATGGGTAAGATGGGTACAGAGGGATATGGGCCAAGTGCAGGCAATTGGGACTAGCTTAGTGGTATAAACTGGGCGACATGGACATGTTGGGCCGAAGGGCCTGTTTCCATTTGTAAACTTCTATGATTCTATGATTCTATTATGTGGCACTTTATCAAACGTCTTTTGAAAGTCCACATACACATCAACCACATTGCCCTGATCTACTCTCTCTGTTACCTCATCAAAAAACTCAATCAAGTTAGTTAAACAACATTTGCCTTTAACAAATCTGTGCTGGCTTTCCTTTATTAATCCACACTTGTCCAAGTGACTATTAATTCTGTCCCAGATTATAATTTCAAAAAGCTTCCCCACCACCAAGGTTAAACCGACTGGCCTATAGTTGCTGGGTTTATCCTTACATCCTTTTTTGAACAAGAGTGTAACATTTGCAATTCTCCAGTCCCCTTGCACCACCCCCGTATCTAAGGATGATTGGAAGATTATGGCCAGCAACTTTGCAATTTCCACCCTTAGTCCCCTCAGCAACCTAGGATGCATCCCATCCGGACCTTGTGACTTATCTACTTCAAGTACAGCCAGCCTTCCTAGTACCTCTTCTTTATCAATTTTTACCCCATCCCGTATCTCAACTATCTCCCCTTTTACTGTGACTTTGGCAGCATCTCCTTCCTTGGTAAAGACAGATGCAAAGTATTCATTTAGTACCTCAGCCATGCCCTCTGCCTCTTCGCGCAGATCTCCTTTTCGGTCCCTAATTGGCCCCACTCCTCCTCTTACTACCCGTTTACTATTTATATTCCTTTCAAAGACTTTTGGATTCCCTTTTATGTTGGCCGCCAGTCTATTCTCGTACTCTCTCTTCGCCCCTCTTATTTCCTTTTTCACTTCTCCTCTGTACTTTCTATATTCAGCCTGGTTCTCACTTGTATTATCAACCTGACATCTGTCATACATCCCATTTTCCTGCTTTATCTTACTCTCTATCTCTTTCATCATCCAGGGAGTTCTGGCTTTGGTTGCCCTACCTTTTCCCCTCGTGGGAATGTACCTAGACTGTACCCAAACCATCTTCTCTTTAAAGGCTGCCCATTGTTCGATTACAGTTTTGTCTGCCAATCTTTGATTCCAATTTACCCGGGCCAGATCCGTTCTCAACCCAGTGAAATTGGCCTTCCTCTAATTAAGTATTTTTACCCTAGATTGTTCCTTGTCCTCTTCTATAACTAATCTAAACCTTATGATACTATGATCACGGTTCCCTAAATGTTCCCCTACCGACACTTGCTCCACTCGACCCACCTCATTCCCCAGAACCAGATCCAGCAATGCCTCCTTGGGCCAGAAACATACTGATCAAGAAAGTTCTCCTGAACACACTTCAAAAATTCCTCCCCTTTACACTATTACTATACCAGTCTATATAAGGATAGTTGAAGTCCCCCATTATCACTACTCTATACCTCTTGCACCTCTCTGTAAATTCCCTGCAAATTTGAGCCTCCAGGAGGTAGTTGAGATATGGGATGGGCTAAAAGTTGATAAAGAGGTGGTACTAGAAAGGCTGGCTGTACTTAAAGTAGATACGATCGGGTCTGGATAGGATGCATCCTAGGTTGCTGAGGGAAGTAAAGGTGGAAATTGCGGTGGTACTGGCCATAATCTTCCAAACATTCTTAGGTACAGGGGTGGGGGTGGTGGAAAATTGCAAATGTTACACCCTTGTTCAAAAAAGGGTGTAAGGATAAACCCAGCAACTACAGGCCAGTCAGTTTAACCTCGGTGGTGGGGAAACTTTTAGAAATGATAATCCGGGACAAAATTAACAATCACTTGGACAAGTGTGGATTGACTAGGGAAAGCCAGCACCGATTTGTTAAAGGCAAAACTTGATTGAGTTTTTTGATGAGGTAACAGAGAGGGTTGATGAGGGCAATGTGGTTGATGTTGTGTATATGGACTTTCAAAAGATGTTTGATAAAGTGCCACATAATAGGCTTGTCAGCAAAATTGAAGCCCATGGAATAAAAGGGGTAGTGGCAGCATGGATACAGAATTGGCTGAGTGATAGAAAATAGAGAGTAGTGGTGAACGGTTGTTTATTGGACTGGAGGAAGGTATGCAGTGGTGTTCCCCGGTGGTCGGTACTGGGACTACTGCTTTTTTTGATATTTATTTATGACTTGGACTTGGGTGTACAGGGTGTACAATTTCAAAATTTGCAGATGACAGAAAACTTGGAAGTGTAGTGAACAGTGAGGAGGATGGTGATAGACTTCAAGAGGATATAGACAGGCTGGTGGAATGGGCAGATGAAATTTAACGCAGAGAAGTGCGAAGTGATACATTTTGGTAGGAAGAACAAGGAGAGGCAATATAAACTAAATGTTACAATTCTAAAGGGGGTGCAGGAACAGAGAGATCTGGGGGTATATGTGTACAAATCGCTGAAGGTGGCAGGTCAGGTTGATAAAGCGGTTAAAAAAGCATATGGGATCCTGGGCTTTATTATTAGAGGCATTGAGTACAAAAGCAAGGAAGTTATGATGAATCTTTACAAAATACTATTCGACCACAACTGGAGTATCGATTCCAATTCTGGGCACTGCACTTTAGGAAGGATGTGAAGGCCTTAGAGAGGCTGCAGAAAAGATTTGCTGCCAGGGATGAGGGACTTCAGTTACACGGATAGAGTGCAGAAGCTGGGGTTTTTCTCCTTAGAGTAGAGAAGGTTAAGAGGAGATTTGATAGAGGTGTTCAAAATCATGAGGGGTCTGGACAGAGTAGATAGAGAGAAACTGTTCTCATGGGCAGTAGGGTCCAGAACCAGAGGACACAGATTTAAAGTGATTGGCAAAAGAACCAAAAGCGACATGAGGAAAAACATTTATATGCAGCGAGTGGTTATGATCTGGAATGCACTGCCTGAAAGGGTGGTGGAAGCAGATTCAATTGTGGCTTTCAAAAGGGAATTGGATAAGTACTTGAAGGGAAAAACTTTGCAGGGATATGGGGAAAGCGCGGGGGAGTGGGACTAGCTGGATTGCTCTTTCAGAGAGCCGGCACAGGCTCAACAGGCTGAATGGCCTCCTTCTATGCTGTAACCATTCTATGGTTCTATAACCTTCCCACTAGTTTGTGGCCTATAGAATACACCCAGTAGTGTAATGGCACCTCTATTGTTTCTTAACTCGAACCAAGTAGATTCTGTCCTTGACCCCCCCAGGACATCCTCTCTCTCCAGCACTGCAATATTCTCCTTAATCAATACTGCCACTCCCCCTCTTTTTTTTCCTTTCCTATCTTTCCTGAACTAAGATCTAGGAATATTTAGTACCCAATCCTGCCCTTTTTTGAGCCAGCTCTCTGTTATCACCACTACATCATATTCCCATGTGGTTAATTGTGCCTGCAGCTCACCAACCTTGTTTGCTACGCTTTGTGCATTTACAGACATGCACTCTAAACTTATCTTAGACCTTCTCGTATTCTCTCTTTTTCTGATCCCACCTAATACTGTACTATTTCTTACTCTAGTGCTATCTGTCTCTCTCAATCCTTAGTGCACCTTGTTTCTCCTTTCCCTTAGAGGAAGAATTTTTTCACCCAGAGGGTGGCAGGGGTCTGGAACTCACTGCCTGAAAGGGTGGTAGAGGCAGAAACCCACAAGTCATTAAAAAAATTACCTTGATGTGCCCCTGAAGCGCTGTGACCTACAAGGCTACGGACCAAGTGCTGGAAAGTGGGATTAGGCTGGGTGACTCATTGTCGCCCGCGCAGACAAGATGGGACGAATAGTCTCCTTCTGTGCAGTAAATTTTCTACGATTCTATGATTCTATTTCTAATGCTACATCCTGGTGCCCATCCTGGGCATCCTGGTGCCAACTCAGTTGACGCCTGAACCATCATCCTGTCTGTGATTGAATATTGCTAAAGTCTGTTGCCTACTTAGGGTTGGCAACTCTGGTTGGGCATATTCCTGGAGGTTCAATCAAGTGACATGTGATGACAAGACATTTGAACACATGACATTCAATCACGTGACATTGTTCAGGGTCACACATGAAGACTGGCCACCCGGGGGCGGCTGGTGCTGTGGAACTTTACCCCAGTGAGAGTCAGTGCCAGGGGAAATGTACCCCAGTGAGAGTAAGTGCCAGGTGAACCGTACCCCAGTGAGAGTAAGTGCCAGGTGAACTTTACCCCAGTGTTAGTCAGTGCCAGGTGAACTGTACCCCAGTGAGAGTCAGTGCCAGGTGAACCGTACCCCAGTGAGAGTCAGTGCCAGGTGAACTGTACCCCAGTGAGAGTCAGTGCCAGGTGAACTGTACTCCAGTGAGAGTCAGTGCCAGGTGAATCATACCCCAGTGAGAATCAGTGCCAGGTGAACTGTACCCCAGTGAGAGTCAGTGCTAGGTGAACCATACCCCAGTGAGAGTCAGTGCCAGGTGAACCGTACCCCAGTGAGTGTCAGTGCCAGGTGAACCGTACCCCAGTGAGAGTCAGTGCCAGGGGAACCGTACCCCAGTGAGAGTCAGTGCCAGGTGAACTGTACCCCAGTGAGAGTCAGTGCCAGGTGAACCGTACCCCAGTGAGAGTCAGTGCCAGGTGAATTGTACCCCAGTGAGAGTCAGTGCCAGGTGAACTGTACCACAGTGAGAGTCAGTGCCAGGTGAATTGTACCCCAGTGAGAGTCAGTGCCAGGTGAACTGTACCCCAGTGAGAGTCAGTGCCAGGTGAACTGTACTCCAGTGAGAGTCAGTGCCAGGTGAATTGTACCCCAGTGAGAGTCAGTGCCAGGTGAACTGTACTCCAGTGAGAGTCAGTGCCAGGTGAACTGTACTCCAGTGAGAGTCAGTGCCAGGTGAACTGTACTCCAGTGAGAGTCAGTGCCAGGTGAACTGTACTCCAGTGAGAGTCAGTGCCAGGTGAACTGTACTCCAGTGAGAGTCAGTGCCAGGTGAACTGTACTCCAGTGAGAGTCAGTGCCAGGTGAACTGTACTCCAGTGAGAGTCAGTGCCAGGTGAACTGTACTCCAGTGAGAGTCAGTGCCAGGTGAACTGTACTCCAGTGAGAGTCAGTGCCAGGTGAACTGTACTCCAGTGAGAGTCAGTGCCAGAGGAACCATACACCAATAAGAGTCAGTGCCAGGTGAACTGTACCCCAGTGAGAGTCAGTGCCAGGGAAACTGTACCCCAGTGTTAGTCAGTGCCAGGTGAACTGTACCCCAGTGAGAATCAGTGCCAGGTGAACTGTACCCCAGTGAGAGTTGGTGCCAGGTGAAGCGTACCCCAGTGAGAGTCAGTGCCACGGGAACGATAGCCCTATGAGAGTTGTTGCCGGGGGAAACGTACCTCAGCGAGACTCAGACTCTTCAGGAGAGGAGGGGAAAAATCAAACAAAAGTGCTCTTGAGAAGGAGGATTATCATATTGGGGTAGAGGAATTCCCTTTTAATACTGGGCTATCAACTTGTACGCTGTCCCTTTAAGAGAATCTGACCTTTCTGATGTTTGGTCGAAAGTGTTCATATTTTTTGTCAGGAGTTGAAACTTGCTGATTTGGACACTCCTTTCCTTCATGTAGATTAAGTAAGTTTGTTCAAATTTCAGGTGGAAGGCTCGCCCCAGGTATCCCCTCTTGTCTCTGAGCCACGAGGAGGTCAGCAACGCCTTGGTGAGGTTCAGGAATGGCCTGTCGATGCCTAAGCCATTGGGGCAGGTAGACCCATACCAGCCTCTGCTTGACGATGAGGTGGTGGTATGTCCGATGGTTGGCGTGCAGTATAGCCACCACGTTCCCACTTACTGCAGGCAAAGTTGGAGGCAGCCTGAGCAATGAAAGTGGGCAGACACAAAGCGAGAATGTGAAGTCATTTTTTCCCGGGGCGCCAGCAGTAGCGCCCGGGAGATCAATCTTCCATTCCGATAGACTCCCGGGCCAACCGTGAAGGTTGGCAACCCTATGCCTACTGCAGGCCCACTGACAGTTAAATGTATCAGGGTGGGTTCTCTCCCATCTCCTCCATTACCAATGATGGATTCGTTCTTGCCTTGTTCAGGTACTTCAGAAGATTTCCTTCTTTGTCCCTAACCGGCCCCACCATTTCCTTTAACTATCCTTTTATTTTTTATATGTTTATAGAAGATTTTTGGGTTTCCTTTTATGTTATCCGCTAATCTTTTCTCATACTCTCTCTTTGCCCTTCTGATATCCTTTTTCAATTTTCCCCCTGCACTCTCTGTATTCTGCCTGGTTTTCTACTATATTCTGTACTTGACATTTGTCATAAACCTCCTTTTTCCAATTTATTTTAACCTCTATTTCCTTTGTCACCCACGGATCTAGCTTTGGATGCCCTATCTTTCCTCCTTATGAGACTATCCTTGGATTGTACTCGAACTATCTGCGCCTTGAAGGCATGCCATTGCTCATTTACTGTTTTCTTGGCCAATCTTTGTTTCCAGTCCACCTGTGCTGGAACCCTTCTGAAATCACTAAATTTGGCTCTCTTCCAGTTGGGTATTTCCATCGTTGATTTTTCTTTCTCCCTTTCCATAACTACTTTAAACCTAATTATATTTTGATCACTATTACCTAGAAGTTCTCCCACTGAAACACACTCCACTTACCCTACTTCATTCCCTAGAACTAGATCCAGCACTGCTTCCTTCCTCGTTGGGCTAGAAACATACTAAATGTATACATTTTAGGAATTCTTCACCCTCCTTGCCCTTTACACTCTTTTTTTCACTGTCTATTTTAGGGTAATTGAAGTCCCCTACTATTATTCTCTATTATTCTTATATTTCTCTGAAATTTGCCTACAGATTTGCTCTTCTATCTCCTTCTCACTACTTGGGGGTCTATGAAAACATCCAACAATGTAACAGCTCCTTTTCAGTTCCTTAACTCTAACCAAATAGATTCAGTCTTTGAACCCTTTAGTATATTGTCCCTATGTAGAACTGTAATAATATCCTTGATCAACACTGCCACCCCCCTCACCCTGTATTTTTTTCCTTCCCTATTCCTTCTGAATACATTGTAGCCAAGAATGTTTAGTTCCCATTCCTGCCCATGTTTAAGCCAAGTCTCCATTATAGCCACTGGGCATGACTGAGGTACTGAATGAGTACCTTGCACCTGTCTTCACAAGAGAAGAGGATGAAGTTAATGTCACAGTAGAGGAGGAGGGAGTAGAGATAGTGGATAGGATAAAAATAGATAGAAGGGAGGTGCTAAATAGGTTGGCATCACTCAAAGTTACCAAGTCACATGGTCCAGATGGGATGCATCCTGGGTTGCTGTGGGAAGGAAGGGTGGAGATAGCAGAAGCTCTGAGCACAATCTTTCAATCCTCCTTGGATATGGGCGTGGTGCCAGAGGACTGGAGGATTGCAAATGTTACCCTCCTATTCAAAAAAGGGGAGAGGTTTAAACCTGGTAACTACAGGCCAGTCAGTCTAACGACAGTGGTGGGAAAACTACAAGAGACCATTGCCAAGGACTAAATTAATTCTCACTTGGAGAAGCATGGTTTAATAATAGACAGCCAGCATGGATTTTGTTTAAAGGCAAATCGCGTCTGACTAACCTGATTGAGTTCTTTGATGATGTATCAGAGAGGGTTTGATGATGTAGCAGAGATGCTCTACCTCTAGAGCAGTAGATGTTGTATACATGGTCTTTCAAAAGGCATTTGATAAAGTACCACATGACAGACTTATTCGGAAAATAGAAACACATGAGATTAAAGGGACGGTGGCAACTTGGGTATGTAATTGGCTAAGGGATAGGAGACAGAACGTAGTGGTGAATGGATGTTTTTCTGACTGCAGAGCAGAATGCAGTGGGGGCCCCCAGGGGTCGGTACTAGAACCATTGCTTTTCTTGATATATATAAATGACCTGGACTTGGGTATAGGAGTACAATTTTGAAGCTTGCAAATGAAACAAAACTTGGCAACGTAGTAAATAGTGAGGAGGATAGTAGCAGACTTCAGGAGGACATAGACAGACTGGTGAAATGGGCAGACACATGGCAGATGCAATTTAATGCAGGCAAGTGTGAAGTGATGCACTTTGGGAGGAACAACATGGAGAGGCAGTATAATCTAAATGGTGCTATTTTGAAAGGGGTGCAAGGGGGACCCGGGGGTGTGTATTCACAAATCTTTGAAGGTGGCAGGGTAAGCTGATAAGGTGGTTAAGAAAGCATATGGGATACTTGGCTTTGTAAATGGGGACACTGAATACAATAACAAGGAAGTCATGCCAAACCATTACAAATCACCAGTTAGGCCTCAGCTGGAGTATTGTGGACAATTCTGGGCACCACACTTTAGAAAGGATGTCAAGGTCTAGGAGAGTTTACAGCGGAGGTTTACCAGGATGATACAAGGGATGAGGGACTTCAGTTACGTGGAGAGATTGGAGAAGCTGGGATTGTTCTCCTTACAGCAGAGAAGGTTAAGGGGAGACCTAGGAGAGGTTTTCAAAATAATGAGGGGTTTTGATACAACAAATAAGGGAGAAACTGTTTCCAATGGCAAGTGGGTCGGTAACCAGAGGTCATAGATTTAAAATAATTGGCATAAGAACTAGATGGGAAATGAGGAGAATTTGTTTTGCACAGAGGGTTGTTATGATGCACTATCTGAAGGGTAGTGGACGCAGATTCCATAGGAACTTTCAAAAGGACATGTGCTTGAAGCGGACTAATTTGCAGGGTTATGGGGAAAAAGCTGGGGAGCGGGACTAAATTGGCCAGCTCTTTCAAAGAGCCGGCACAGGCACGATGGGTCGAATGGCCTCCTTCTGCGCTGTAAGATTCTATGATTCTATGATTCTGCCAGGTTGTCAGAAGCCTTTCTTCCATTGTTTGGAGTCTACAGGTAGAATGAGCAGATAAAGCATGGGAGGTGATACGTTGGTTCTATTGTTTGGTTCAGGATAGTTTGCCACCTATTAATGTGTGGCTGACTTGGCAATATGATCAGTTCCACGAGTGTAACCCATGATGCTGACATGAACACCAGCAACAAAATGGATTCCCTTACCAATCTCAAATACCACCATGTAAAGGCAATATGAAATTAGGCACCACACATTCTGTCACTAGAAATATAACACTTGCTGTTACACACTTGTCCAAACTGACACTGCAATCAGTTTCACGAATCGACTCAAAATTCTCTCAAAGTTTGTATCAAATTTTTCAACAGCTGCAGTGTGAGATGGCTTGGCTACTTCTCCTAAAGTATGATTCAAACAAGGTCTGTTTGAAACAGGACACTGGGTTGCTTGCGTACTGGACCTTAATTGTGTTTCCTACTTTACAACAGTGACTACGATTCAAAAGTACTTCATTGGGTGTAAAGTGCTTTGGGAATCCTGAGGTCATGAATGGCGCTATATAAATGTGAGAGCTTTCTTTACCAATGCATATGTAATTGCTGAAGTCTAATGCGTTGCTGAGGTCAATTAGTTCCTAGGTTTTACTAGTTCCCTAGCAACCGAGGCCCTGGGGTGCCTGGTGGCTGCTGTACCATTGTTGGAGTGATCCCGGTGTTGAGCCCTTCTGCAATCCGGGGAATGGGTCATCTATATAAAAAAGAGTGAGTGCCTATGTTATTTACGGAATTCCCCTTGGTATCCACCCTGTGGGAGAGGAAGGGGATTTGGAATATTGGAGTCGCATTTGACACTCTGTTAGGCAGCTGGTCACGTCGGCCAAAGAGTGGATGCTTTTTTTTTTAGAACACTGGGCAAAGTTGGTTATTGGCTTCCTAGTGGCAATCAATTGCTCTGTGATGGAGGAAGGATCGTTGTGGGCCCCACTAAAGTCTGCATGCTGCATGCAGGAGGGCTTTGTGTTCACTGTGAATATTGACAGGGAATGAGAACGTCCTCTTTCGCTGATCTTGCCGTGCCACATGCGGGTTGTATGTCACCAACTGCGCATGTGCACCGCAATGTGCCCTCCTCACTGCGTTCACTAAAAGCGCAGCCTGGGGCCTGAACACCGAGCACCAAAAATGCAGCTGATGCGGGTAGCCATAAGTGGGGAGGAGAGCAGTGCACGGACAGAGCAGTGCCCGGGGAGGGAATCAAGAGCATGGCGGGGGGTGTGGGGGGAAGCAGGAGCATGGGGAAGGAAACAGGAGGTGGGGGGGAAGCAGGAGGTGGTGGGAGGGGGAATGCATAAAGTGGCCAGTCCTCACAGCTACTTAATTCACCTGCTTGTCCGTTTGGTCAGCCCTAAACCAGGGAAATAGCTACTGTGCTGCTCCTCTGCCCGGCCACAGGACTAGTTTTATGCCTCCTCACAGATTTCTCTTAGTATCTTCAACGATCACCACCACCTCCGGATGGGCAAGGGACAAAATTCTGTGAGAATCCCAGTAAAACCTTTACAATGGCAGCAGTCAGCCCTCGCCGAGGTGCAGGGAAACACTGCGATACTGAAGAGCGGCACAACCTTATGATGCACAAATCAGTTGGTTGTCCTTTGTATCCCTCAAAGGTGCTGAATGCTTAGTGAAAGTAGTGCCTGAGCAGCATGGAGCTTCCAGAAGGACCCTTCCTACACCTGATCCATCCACTCTGTCATGGCATCTTGTTTGCTCAAGCAACAGCTCAGATCCACCCATTCAGGGAGGTGGTTTACTGACGCAGCAGATATTACTGGGTGGATCCCAGAGCAGCAGTGAGCTGGAGGAGCTGAGGGGCAAATTTGAGAAGACATCTGTCTCTCCCCAGAGGCGACATAAGCAAGAGATCTCTGCTGAGGATTAAAATCCTCATGTTGAAATCCCTCTTTGGCTTCACACCTTCCTAGTGTCAGCACTGTGCGTTCTCTGAATTCGGTAGCGTCAGTGCAGTGCGTTCACTGAACTCAGTAGTGTCAGTGCAGTGCGTTCACTGAACTCAGTAGTGTCAGTGCTGTGCATTCTCTGAACTCGGTAGTGTCAGCGCAGTGCGTTCTCTGAACTCAGTAGTGTCAGTGCTGTGCATTCTCTGAACTCGGTAGTGTCAGTGCTGTGCATTCTCTGAACTCGGTAGTATCAGCGCAGTGCGTTCTCTGAACTAGGTAGTGTCAGCGCTGTGCGTTCTCTGAACTCAGTAGTGTCAGTGCTGTGCGTTCCCTGAACTCAGTAATGTCAGCGCTGTGCGTTCTCTGAACTCAGTAAAGTCAGCGCTGTGCGTTCCCTGAACTCAGTATTGTCAGCGCTGTGCGTTCCCTGAACTCAGTATTGTCAGCGCTGTGCGTTCCCTGAACTCAGTAGTGTCAGCGCTGTGCGTTCCCTGAACTCAGTATTGTCAGCGCTGTGCGTTCCCTGAACTCAGTATTGTCAGCGCTGTGCATTCTCTGACCTTGGGAGTGTCAGCACCGTGCGTTCTCTGAACTCAGTAGTGTCAGCACTGTGCGTTCTCTGAACTCAGTAGTGTCAGCTCTGTGCAATTTCTGAACTCGGTTGTGTCAGCGCTGTCTGTTCTCTGAACTCAGTAGTGTCAGAGCTGTGCAATTTCTGAACTCAATAGTGTCAGTGCTGTGCAGTTTCTGAACTCAGTAGTGTCAGTGCTGTGCAATTTTTGAACTCAGTAGTGTTAGTGCTGTGAGTTCTCTGAACTCAGTAGTGTCAGCGCTGTGCGTTCTCTGAACTCGGTAGTGTCAGCGCCGTGCATTCTCTGACCTTGGGAGTGTCAACACTGTGCGTTCTCTGAACTCAGTAGTGTCAGCACTGTGCGTTCTCTGAACTCAGTAGTGTCAGCACTGTGTGTTCTCTGAACTCAGTAGTGTCAGCACTGTGCATTCTCTGAACTCAGTAGTGTCAGCTCTGTGCGTTCTCTGAACTCAGTAGTGTCAGCACTGTGCGTTCTCTGAACTCAGTAGTGTCAGCACTGTGCGTTCTCTGAACTCGGTAGTGTCAGCGCTGTGCGTTCTCTGAACTCAGTAGTGTCAGCGCCGTGCATTCTCTGACCTTGGGAGTGTCAGCACTGTGCGTTCTCTGAACTCAGTAGTGTCAGCACTGTGCGTTCTCTGAACTCAGTAGTGTCAGCACTGTGTGTTCTCTGAACTCAGTAGTGTCAGCTCTGTTCAATTTCTGAACTCGGTTGTGTCAGCGCTGTCTGTTCTCTGAACTCAGTAGTGTCAGAGCTGTGTAGTTTCTGAACTAAGTAGTGTCAGTGCTGTTCAATTTCTGAACTTGGTTGTGTTAGTGCTGTGAGTTCTCTGAACTCAGTAGTGTCAGCGCTGTTCAATTTCTGAACTTGGTAGTGTTAGTGCTGTGAGTTCTCTGAACTCAGTAGTGTCAGCGCTGTTCAATTTCTGAACCCGGTAGTGTTAGTGCTGTGAGTTCTCTGAACTCAGTAGTGTCAGCGCTGTTCAATTTCTGAACTCGGTGGTGTCAGTGCTGTTCAATTTCTGAATTCGGTAGTGTTAGTGCTGTGCATTCTCTGAATTCAATAGAGTCAGCGCTGTGCATTCTCTGAACCCAGTAGTGTTAGTGCTCTGTGTTCTCTGAACTCTTGTAAACAATTTTACAACACCAAGTTATAGTCCAACAAATTTATTTTAAATTCCACAAGCTTTCGGAGGCTTCCTCCTTCCTCAGGTGGTGTGGAAAAACCACCTGAGGAAGGAGGAAGCCTCCGAAAGCTTGTGGAATTTAAAATAAAATTGTTGGACTATAACTTGGTGTTGTAAAATTGTTTACAATTGTCAACCCCAGTCCATCACCGGCATCTCCACATCATGGCTTCTCTGAACTCGGTAGTGTCAGCGTTATGTGTTCTCTGAACTCAGTAGTGTCAGCGCTGTGCAATTTCCGAACTCGGTAGTGTTAGTGCTGTTCAATTTCCGAACTCGGTAGTGTTAGTGCTGTGAGTTCTCCGAACCCGGTAGTGTTAGTGCTGTGTGTTCTCTGAACTCAGTAGTGTTAGCACTGTGCAATTTCTGAACGCAGTAGTGTCACGCTGTCTGAAAATTACAGTCTATTGTCTGCACGGAGTCTGAATGGAGATCAGACATCGCACACATAAAACACAGGTGTAGGTCCCATCCCTATGAGTTATGTTAAAACATGGAATAAAGATTACGCACTACTAAATCCCACATCCTCCAAACTGCATGCCAGACCTCACCAATCTGCCGATCTGAGTTGGTACCAGGCCTGTGAGAGTGCATGCACCAAGGTTCTCTGCTGCTGATGAACTAGAGGCCTTGGTGCAAGAGGTGGACAGAAGGAGGGACATCCTATATCCGCAGGGGGGGCAAGAAGCCCTCCAGAAATATACTCAAAAGGCAGTGGGAGGCAGCGGGTGACGAAGTCAATGCCAGGCGCACAGCGTCATGAACATGGGTGCAGTGCAGAAAGACGTTCAATGCTTTGACATGAGTGGTCAAGGTGAGTGAGGTCAACTGTCAAGTGGCGTCTCCTACCAACTGCTCCACGCACTACACCCTCCATCACCCACATACCAACAAACTCTTTCCATCAGTACTCAACTCTTCCAATCAGATGCTTCCTCTCACCCTTACACATTACCACTGTTTCAAGCCACCCACCCACAACTCACAGGCCACACATACTTGCAGCTATTCAACAATGGCAGGCACATCACCTAGACACACGCCCCGCTTTCTTGCAGAAGGTGGCGCATATCAGGAGGCAGCAAGTGGCAGTGGCATTTAGCCCCTTGAGCCTGTTCTGCCAATCAATGAGATCATGGTGGACATGTGACCTAACTCCATATACCCGCCTTAGCCCCATATCCCTTGGTTCACAGAAATCTCAGATTTAACATTCACAAGTGAGTTAGCATCAACTGCCGTCTGCAGAAGAACTTTCCAAACATCTCCCACCCTTTGCGTGTAGAAGCGTTTCCTAACTTCACTCCTGCACATCCTAGCTCTAAATGTAAGGCTATGTCCCCATGACCTGGTATTGAAGTCTAGGAGACCTCCAAAAACAGTTACAAATGTCTCGGCAGCCAGAAACAATAATCCAGCCACTAACCTGTAAATCCTGCATGGTCCCTTTAAATAGCGCTGGTGGGGGGATCATCCAGGCACTCTAAGACACGTTCAGATGGTCGGGGTTAAGACTGTGCATTGAGTTGAGTGTTAAGTCCCAAAATCGTGTCTATCACTTTAAATCAGCGTTGCACACTGATTGAAGCCATTTTCTCCCTACTTTACATGATTCCAGCGTTCGTTGTCTGCGCCTGCGCAAACTCCTATACCAAGATGGCATCTGGCGCACGTCACGTAGGAAACGTGCGTGCGCATCCAAGACGCCACCTTGGATGTTGGAGAGTCCGTGTAGCGCAGAAACAATGGGCACTACACGGCCCAATTTAGTGCCCATCATTCCTCATCCCACCAATCCCAAAAATATTAATTTTCCCCCACTCTTTGCTTTCTGACCCCCACCTCGCCCAGCTATCTGTCCAACATGCTGCTGAATCCCTTTTAATACTATGCGCCTTAACTTTCATAACAAATATCTTATTTGGCACCTTATCAAGCTCCTTTTGAAAATGCATGTGTACAACATCCATCATATTCTCTTTATCTATTCATCCACTATAACTCCATGCAGATGGCCCCAGATTAACCCAAGCCTCACTAAGTATTCACCAATTTAATTCTGTATTGTGGACTCTGGAGGGAGCGGAAGTGCTGGGGAGGAAGTGTACTTCCAGGAACCAATAGGGCCCAAATCTCCTCTTGGCCCTGACCCAGATGCAATGGAGTGGGGGGGGAGGGGCTGCAGTGGTACAAACCGGGCCTTCTGATTGTTTGCTGCCTGCAGGAAATTGGAGGCAGTGTCAGGCCATTAAGGCGTGCAGTAAGGTTGTTTGCTCCAGTGCATTGTTGGACCTCTGGAGAAGATTTTGCTATTGGATATCTGTGGTGGGTTTTTTGACTGTGCCAATTGAAATTTTTACCTGCTGTCAAGAATGACCTCCAGACTGGACTCCCTTCCTTCAATGATAAAAGCTTGGAGTTGCTTCTTCAAGAGGTTAGAAGGAGGAGTGATATCCTCTATTCATTATCTGGGAAGACGGTAGATAAAACACAGGGCAGGAAGGTTTGGCAAGAATTCTCACTTGACAGGACCCTCACCCCTTCTCCCCCCTCTCAGAACCGTGATAGCATCCCCCTTGTCCTCACCATCCCCACCAGCCTCCATATAGGACAGATCATTTTCTGCCATTTCCACCACCTCCAATGTGATCCCACTACTAAGCACATCTTCCCCTCCCCACTCTTCTCAGCATTCTGAAGGGACCAATCCCACCAGAATACTCTGGTTTACTCTTCCATCAATCTCACCACCTGCTCTCCTTCCCCTGGTACCTTACCATACAAGGATGGGATATGCAACACCTGCGCACTTACCTCCTCCCACACCACTGTGCAGGGCCCCAAACCCTCCTCCTGGATGTGACAGAAATTTACATGTACTTCCTCCAGCCTAGTACTGGTTTTGGGGAGACCAAAAGCAGATTAGGTGACTGCTTTGCCAAACACCTCCGTTCTGTCTGCAAGTGCGACTCTGAACACCCTGTCACTTCAATTCTCCGCCCCACTCACACTTTGACCTCCCTGTTTTTGGCCTTCTACACTGTTCCAATGAAGCTCAACGCAAGCTTAAGGAATCACATCTCATCTTCCTACAAGGCACTTTACAGCCCTCTGGCCTTAATATTGTTCATAACAACTTCAGATCTTAATTACAGCTGCCATTTTCTCTCTGGCAGTAGGTGCTGGCAATGTAAGATGGGAATGCTGGCGTTTCTAGAGGTGGGGAGTCGAGTGGGTTGGTGCTAGGTGAGGGGACCCGCACCAGCCCCTGTAAGAACGCTGTGACGGCAGGGTGGTCTGCACCCTTGATTTTGACCTAACTTTTTCATCCACTAGACTCTCGAGCTGATCCACATCTTTAACTACTGGGTGTTTGACCGGCTCTGCTGTCTGCACATACACATCTCGATTTGTGCTTATTCTATTAAATACAATTGCCATCAAGTTAGTTTAACACTTACTAAGCAATGCTTGTTGAAGTTCTCCAATGAAATGTTGCATTCCTCTTCCTTTCACATGAATCAGGCCGCTCCCAGGTCATCAGGGCTGTTCTGCTTCAGTCTAACTGGCAGCGGCGATCAAAGCAGCAAATTGAACATGGCTGTTGGTTTTATGGGGAGGTAGCGGGGGGGGGGGGGTGGTGGCAGAGCTATCATAATAGAACTCTGTCTCGGCAAGGAGTTACTCCCCAAGCCCCCATTACCCAGTCTCCATCTCTCCTCCCTGAGCCTCCGTTCCCTGGGTCCCAGGAAATTTTCTGGTGTGTTGCAAATAATGGCATGAGTCATCTACGCCAAAATTTCCATGAAAATCTGTGCCTTAGTAATGGTCAACGCCGTAGATGTGCCATTTCTATGCCGCAAGTTTCCAGCCCTAGAATCATAGAATCATAAAAAGGTTACAGCATGGAAGGAGGCCATTCAGCCCATTGAGTTTGTAATTGCTCTATGCAATAGCAATCCAGTTAGTCCCACTCCCCCGCCCTATCCCCGTAGCCCTGCAAATTTTTTCCTTTCAAGTACTTATCCAGTTCTCTTTTGAAAGCCATGATCGAATCTGCCTCCATCACCCCTCAGGCAGTCCAGATCCTGACCACTCACTGTGTGAAAAAGTTTTTCCTCATGTCACCTTTGGTTCTTTTGCCAATCACCTTAAATCTATGTCCTCTGGTTCTTGACCTTTCCGTCAATGGGAACAGTTTCTCTCTATCTGTTCTGTCTGGACCCTTCATGAATTCAAATATCTCTATCAAATCTCCTCTCAAGCTTCTCTGATCCAAGGAGAACAACCCCAGCTTCTCCAGTCTATCCACGTAACTAAAGTCGCTCATCCCTGGAATCATTCCAGTAAATCTTTTCTGCACCCTCTCTAAGGCCTTCACATCTTTCCTAAAGTGCGGTGCCCAGAACTGGACACAATACTCCAGTGTTTTATAAAGGTTCATCATGACTTCCTTGCTTTTGTACTTTATGCCTCTATTTATAAAGCCCAGGGTCCCCGATGCTTTTTTAACCACTTTCTCAACCTGCCCTGCCACTTTCAATGATTTGTGCACATTTACCCCCAGATCTCTCTGTTCCTGTACCCCTTTTAGAATTGTGCCCTCTAGTTTATATTGCCTCTCCTCGTTCTTCCTACCGAAATGTATCACTTTGCATTTTTCCCTATATCTGGTAGGGTCCGTCCTCCTTAAGTGATGCCTGACTCTCCCTTGCTCCATCCTGTGCTGTCCTGTGCCTCCATTACAATTGCTCACGGAAAGCCATTACTCCTCCTGAGAAGCTCTCACTAGGGGTAGGGTTCGGGGGCAGGTGAATGCCCCAAAAAAAGTTGGTGCAAAAAGTCATTCCCAGCTGCAGAAACGCAGCTAAAACTCTCTGCACACTTCTGCCTCAGAAACCCCTCACCTCCCCCTGTCTCAGCTGATCCTGCCAACAGCTTCGCCTTATAATTCTCAGGTTAACTTGTCTCGAGTGCATTGTGAGCATAAAATCAGGAAAGTCAATGCTGCAGCGCCATTGGTTGCTATTATACTATATAGAATCATAGAATCATAGAAGTTACAACATGGAAACAGGCCCTTTGGCCCAACATGTCCATGTCGCCCAGTTTATACCACTAAGCTAGTTCCAATTTCCTGCACTTGGCCCATATCCCTCTATACCCATCTTACCCATGGAACTGTCCAAATGCTTTTTAAAAGACAAAATTGTACCCGCCTCTACTACTGCCTCTGTAAATGAGCTCATTCAGGACTCAACAGGTGCATCATGGGAAGGGTAATGGAATTTGAGGGAATTGATTTTGGAGCGTAAAACATGGCAGAAAAGGCTTCCATCTCATTTTGCTATGAAAACAAATCACTTGCCCCGATGATCTGCTGAAATGGCATGGAATTTCTAGGCCAATATTAATCTAGCATAGATCAAAATTGACCATTGGCACAATTACAAATATTTCAGGAAAATAGCCAACATGATTTGGCAGTCTGTCATTATCAAGTCAGCTGCCATCTGGTTTCTATAATTAGGAGCATTTTTGTCATGCTGAAACATATTAATCTACCGAAAGATGGACAGCTCACCTGGCAATCAGTCATTCAGGATGATAAACTGCTTATAAACTGTTCAATCTCTAACTTCTTCCAGTTTTGATGAAAGGCTAACTCTGTTTCTCTCTCCACAGAGATGCTGACCTGCTGAGTGTTTTCAGCAGTTTCTGTTTTTATTCAGGCTGACGTCTGTCTCAAAGTACTTTGAACATGACAATTGGGATAAATTGACCTCATCATAGTAGGATTCTGGGAAACCAGGTAACAAATGGATGATAATGCTGTGTACATTGCAGGCTATGTGGACATTCTGCAAACATATCACTTCTGAATATGGAAATGGTTAGTATTGTGTGGAAAGGTATGTCTATCAATAGGGATGTGATCCATTACTCTCAGACACCCTTGAAATCTATCTGTTTTCTGATGTTGAGCCCTTGTGTCATCTGGTTTAAACAATTGCGTACACTGGACTGGCTGAGTCCTGCAATACCATCTACAAGAGCCTAGAGGGTATAAAAAGTATGTTGTCTCTTGCTGGCCACAATGCGTTTAGTGCAGAATCTGATTTGAAGTCAGTTCTCGATTCTTGATAGATATCAAGAACTATTTGCAGTGATAAGTAGAATCCCTGAAAACTTAGGCAGAACATAAAATCAGGGCTGAAGCATTCATACACGCAGACACCTCCTCTTCCCTCCACCTTCTTTCCCTGTCCGACATCTGCGTCACATCCAAGAGATAAGCTCCGCCATCTTGTGTAGTTAAGTGTTGCAGCCTGGCTATTTATTTTTCGCCCACACTTAAGATTCCACTGCATAATTACTTTGCCCTTTCTCAGATGACAGCCTTTGTTACAGCAGAGTGACACTTCTGTTTCCAAAATACAGTCCTGTCATTTAACAGTATAAGACCGAGAGATGCAAATGTGCCCCAGTGCAGGGCTGCTTTTCTGAAGTGGCTCACATTTACTGGGAGCAGCACACAACATCTTTGATCTTGGTAGGATATTCTATTAAGGTTATAGCTTTAAGAATTAAGTTCAGAAATACTTTGCAAGGTTAAAATAATACAAAGGAATTTGCTAAATATCCAAAATGCCACTTGTCAGCACTTGTCAAGTTAATGTTTCTAAAGGTGTTGATATTTCATACAGTTAGGATAAAATCATATTCATATTGAGAGTGGCTGCTTTGAACTGCTCAATCCTATGCTACATTGCTTGGCATCATTTGTTTAACAGGCTCAGCTTCTTGTGTGGACTCACCTAGATACTGTTTAAACAAAAGAGAAGCTTCTGACTTATATGACCTGCTTTCCTTTTACTCTGGGCAATCAAACTATTTTTGTTTCAATTCTACATCAAGGGTTGCACAATCCACAGCAGACAGAAAAATCAATTCAACTGCAACAGCAGAGCAGGGACCTCATGTAATTAATATTGTGCAGCCACTAACTTGCATCTCAGACATTGTTTTTTAGAATAATCAAATTAGAGCTGGTGAGTGGTTTTATAATAATTGGAAAATACGTTCTGTAGGTGCTTCAGTTACCTTTAAATTATCCGCTTGCAGCAAACCATGCTGCCAGAATCATCTTGCAAGTGTAACTCAAAGAAGCTTCAGGGACATCAGAGAACGGTTTCAATATATGAGTCACACTATCAAGTGCAGAACAGCAGGGACCATCAAACTTCCACATCACCAAGGCTAATTAAGTTAAGACACAGGAGTTTGTGTTATACTGTTTATGCTGCTGTACACTGAAAAGAATGACATAGAATTTACAACACAGAAACAGACCATTCGGCCCAACTTATCCATGCCAGCTTTTATGCTCCACACGAGCCTCCTCCCACCCTACTTCATCTAATTCTATCAGTATACCCTTCTATTCCTTTCGCCCTCATGTGCTTATCCAGCTTCCCCTTAAATGCATCCATGTAATTCACCTCAACTACTCCTTGAGTTCAACATTCTTACCACTCTTTGGGTAAAGCAGATTCTCCTGAATTCCCTATTGGATTTCTTAGTGACTATCTTATATTTATAGCCCCTAGTTTTGGTAACCTCCACAAGTGGAAACAACTTGATGGTTAAATTTGATAACCCCTGAATCTGGGCGCAGGTTAATAGCGCACTGTGATGCAGGTAGCACGTGAGATTCGTGCTGCCTGGTCATTTACCTGATTCTGGCAAGCAGCCAGGCCTGGCTGCGCTGTTGAATGGCTTCTCATCAGCATATGATATTCTGATAGCCCATGAGTGGCTAGCACCTCTAAAAGGCAGCCTACACCTCCTAAAGGCAGCCCGCACCTATTAAAGGCAGCCTGCACTTCTTATTTGCAAAATATAAGATACGGGTCCGCACGGAGTCTGAACGGAGATCAGACATTGCACACGTAGAACACAGATGTACGTCCTGTCTCTATGTTTGCAAACTGTTGACTTATGTTAAAACATTGAATAAAGGTTGCACACTACTAAATCCCACATCCTCCTATCTGCACGCCAGACCTCACCAGTCTGCCGATCTGAATTTGTACCAGGCCTGCAAGAGTGCGTGCACCAAAGTTCTTTGCTGATGCATTAGAGGCCTAGGTGCAAGAGGTGGACAGAAGGAGGGACATCCTATATCCTATATAGCAGGGGGGCAAGAGGCCCTCCGGACATATGCTCAAGAGGCAGTGGGAGGCAGTAGGGGATGAAGTCAATGCCAAGCGCACAGCACCATGGACATGGATCAGTGCAGTAAGAAGTTCAATGCTTTGACACGAGTGGTCAAGGTGAGTGAGGTCAACTGTCAAGTGGCATCTCCTACCAACTGCACCACGAGCTGCATCCACTGCTCCACGCACTACACCCCCATCACCCACGTACCAACAAACTCTTTCCATCAATACTCAACTCTTCCAATCAGATGCTTCCTCTCACCCTCACATATTACCATTGTTGTAAGCCGCACACCCACAACTCACAGGCCACACACACTGGCAGCTACTCAACCGTGACAGGCACATCACCCAATCAACCTGCAGGACACTCACCGACACACGTCCCGCTTTCTTGCAAGAGAAAGGTGCATAACAGGAGGCAGCAAGTGGCAGTGGCATTTAGTTCATAGAATCATAGAATCATAGAAGTTTACAACATGGAAACAGGCCCTTCGGCCCAACATGTCCATGTCGCCCCGTTTATACCACTAAGCTAGTCCCAATTGCCTGCACTTGGCCCATATCCCTCTGTACCCATCTTACCCATGCAACTGTCCAAATGCTTTTTAAAAGACAAAATTGTACCCGCCTCTACTACTGCCTCTGACAGCTCGTTCCAGACACTCACCACCCTTTGAGTGAAAAAATTGCCCCTCTGGACCCTTTTGTATCTCTCCCCTCTCACCTTAAATCTATGCCCCCTCGTTATAGACTCCCCTACCTTTGGGAAAAGATTTTGACTATCTACCTTATCTATGCCCCTCATTATTTTATCGGCTTCTATAAGATCACTCCTAAACCTCCTACTCTCCAGGGAAAAAAGTCTCAGTCTATCCAACCTCTCCCTATAAGTCAAACCATCAAGTCCCGGTAGCATCCTAGTAAATCTTTTCTGCACTCTTTCTAGTTTAATAATATCCTTTCTATAATAGGGTGACCAGAACTGTACACAGTATTCCAAGTGTGGCCTAACTAATGTCTTGTACAACTTCAACAAGACATCCCAACTCCTGTATTCAATGTTCTGACCAATGAAACCAAGCATGCTGAATGCCTTCTTCACCACCCTATCCACTTGTGACTCCACTTTCAAGGAGCTATGAACCTGTACTCCTAGATCTCTTTGTTCTATAACTCTCCCCAACGCCCTACCATTAACGGAGTAGGTCCTGGCCCGATTCGATCTACCAAAATGCATCACCTCACATTTATCTAAATTAAACTCCATCTGCCATTCATCGGCCCACTGGCCCAATTTATCAAGATCCCGTTGCAATCCTAGATAACCTTCTTCACTGTCCACAATGCCACCAATCTTGGTGTCATCTGCAAACTTACTAACCATAAAGGCAGTAAGTTCCTCGAGCCTATTCCGCCATTCAATGAGATCATGGTTGGTCTGAGACCTAACTCCATATACCCGCCTTAGCCTCATATCTCTTAATACCTTTGGTTAACAAAAATCAATCAATCTCAGATTTAAAATTAACAACTGAGCTAGTATCAACTGCTGTTTGCGGAAGAGAGTTCCAAACTTCTACCACCCTTTGCATGTAGAAGCATTTCTTAGCTTCACACCTTCATGTCCTGGCTCTAATTTTTAGGCTATGTCACCTAGTTCTAGTATTCAAGTATAGGAGACCTCCAAAAACAGGAACAAATGCATCAGCAGCCAGAAGCAATAATCCAGCAACTAATCTATAAATTCTGCATGGTCCCTTTAAATAGGACTGGTGGGGAGTTTTCCAGGCTGTCTAGAACATGTTCAGTTGTTTGTGGTTAAGGCAGTGCGTTAGCTGGAGCGTTGAGTACCAAAATTGTATCTATCCCTTTAAATCAGCATTGCACACTGATCTAACGCATATTCTCCTTACTTTACATGGTACTGGTGTTCATTATCTGCGTGTGTGCAAACACCTTTACCACGATGGCGTCCAGCGCACGTCATGCTAGAAACATGCACGCGTATTCCGGACGCCATTTTGGAACCTTAGGATGCTTCACGGCTGAATTTATAGCCCAACCTCTACATCTACTCTGTCAAACTCCGTCATAATTTTACAGAACTCTATTAGGTCACCTAAGAAAAAAACTTGCTTTATATAGCACCTTTCACAACCTCAGGACGTTCCAAAGCGCTTTATAGTCAATGAAGTACTTTTGAAGAGTAGCCATTCTTGTAGTAATTTTAGACTTTTACAGATGCCGACAAGTTTCCCATAAAAAGGATTAGCACATAGTCTTAAGTGTTTTATCAAGGAAGACAGGGATATGGAGCTAAGGCTGATAGTTGGAATTGAGGTACAGATAAGCCATGATCTAATTGAATGGCCCTTGGGGCTAAATGGCCTCCTCCTATTCCTAATGTTCCTATGACAGGGTCAGTACAAAATTGCACTCAAACGATTTCTCAGTAAAATCATCCAACAGGAGGAATTTCACCCTCGAGGTTTCACAACTCTCAAGAAAGAAGTAACTTGCATTTAAATAGCATCTTATTACAGCCTCAGGATATCTGAAAGCTTTTACAATCAATTGATTACTTCATAGGAACATTGGAACAGGAGCAGGCCAATCAGCCCTTCAAGCCTGTTCTGCCTTTCAATTAGATCATGGCTGATCTAAACCTTAACTCCATCTGCCCGCCTTGGATCCATAACCCTTAATATCCATGCCTAACAAAAATCTATCAATTTCAGTTTTGAAATTTTCAACTGACCTAGACTCAACAGCTTTTTGGAATAGAGATCTCCAGATTTCCACTACCCTTTGTGTAAAGAAGTGCTTTCTGACATTACCCTGGAATGGCCTAACTCTAATTTTAAGGTTATGCCCCCTTGTTCTGGACTCCCCCTTTAATCATCTTAAGCACTTCAATTAGATCACCCCTTAATCTTCTGTATTCAAGAGAATACAAGCCAACTCTGTGCAACCTGTCCTCATAATTTAAACCTTTTAGCCCGGTATCATTCCGATTAACCTGCGCTCTACCCCCTCCAAGGCCAACTCACTGTTGTTTTTATATAGGAAAATGCTGTTGTTATGATGCCCAGAAATCTGAAAATTCAATGAAAGCGTTAGCACCAGCTTACAATGTCACAAAGGAGTGATTCAACTTTACATATTTAAACATAAAAGGTTGTAATAAATGTGATTAGGTGTTGCTTTAATTTGCATTGGTTGAATTTTCATCTCGCCACTATGACACACATTCCATTGTTGGCTTCACCATCCTATTATCATCCCAGCACAAGTGGAACAAGTGGAAGACTTACTCCAGGAATTGTAACAAGAATATTTACTTCTCCTTGATACCAGACAACGATGGGGAACAGTATTTACAGCATGGAAGAATGTAGTCAGGTTTGGAAAAATGTAGAATTGGAAATGAGCTTGGTAAGAAATTGGCCAATGCATGCTTTATAGTGTTTCTCTGTACCCAGGTTAGAGATGTATATTTGAGGAAATAAAATCTGGGCTGCGGATCTTCCTCAATCATTATCTCAGGCTACTTGGACTAAAATCTGACTAGGAAACTATTTGGTGACCTTCCTGCTTCAGTATGAGATTGTTCGGTTTACAAAATAGAAAATTGGTCAACACGGCATAAACTAATGGTGTTGGAGGAAGATGCTTCTGACATGTGTTAGTGATGTACAGAAGGCCAAGGTATACAGTTTACAATTGCCATTAATTTAATATCAGTGTTGATCCATTTATTTTAAACAGGTTAACCCCATCGTTAAACTAACATCAATTGGAAAATCTAGACTCAGGATCCATACGATCTAATGATATTGAAGAGAGTGGCCATGTGATACACTATTCCACTGGTCATTGAGGAAATCCATAATATGATATTTATTTAACATGCATCTTAGTCTTGCATGAAAAATATTTTTTCACTAATACTTAAAGAGAGCAAAGGCCCACCACAGTGTGACTGTTCAGCCCTACTGTTCTTCTAAATTTGATTTAAGATAAAACTCTTGCCCTAAAACTTGACAGTGTATTACCAGTAGTGACTGACTCACAGAACAGGCTCTGTTCTAACAACCTTCACTAGCTGTTAGTCTTGTTCAGAACAGTTCCCAAACATAAGTTTTCAACCTCGGATCAATCCTTTGGTTCAGCAAAACCAATGTATTGCATGGAATGGGATTCTCCCCCCACAATTTTATGATTCAGTATAGGGTAATGCAAAGGTAGTTCACCATTCATGCTCACTAATGCCTGAGATCTGAAGATAATATAGATATCAATTGAACAAAAACGTTTGTCAATCATAAAATTGTCAAATGAAAGGCAGGCTGTGGCAATAACAGTCGTTTGGATTGTGACTTATAGGACCTGTGGCATGTAGAATTTAAAAATGGTTATTTAACAAAAAGTTTTTATGTGATTTGCACCAAGTAATTGGCAATTTCAGTGTTTGCAACACATCTGAAAATGTGCTACTAGTACCACTAAAAGTGTCTTTAACAGGCAAAGTGACTGAGTTATAAAATTGCAAACAAGCCAAGTAAAGAGCCCTGGATTTTGAAGCATGCTGTGATACAATATTTAAGGGCTGATGTATAGTGGTGATTTCTCTCTGGGTCCACATGCATATTGTATATAGTTGTATATTATGACAAGAAAGAACAAACTATTTGCCTCCAAAGAGTCAGCGACCTCCTTCTGGGCTGAGGTCGTGGGGATCCCCAATGTAGGGAGTCCCCTGGCCCTGGCCCCACTTCCTTTGCATCACTGGCAGCCAAGTGGAGACTCCAGAGGAAGTCCAGGACCTGGTGTACCCGGATCTTGGTGCGGTTTGCAGCCGTCACACCAGAGGTACGAATCTGCCGGAATGACTGAGCAAATTCGAGGCCAATTGTTTTCCATCTCAACAATAAGCAGACCATGTCCCCTATGATCTGGAAACTGTATCTTTTCTATATTCTGTCCTCACAGAACTGCATACCCAAAGGATTGACAATTACCCAACTTGCAGACATCTTCTTACTATATTTAACTGAGCAGGGAATCCATTCCTGATTAATTTAATCAGGCCAGTTGCAGGAACAGGAAAATCTGTCCCTAAAAGTACTATAAATATATATATATATATATATATTTATAGTACTTTTAGGGACAGATTTGACACTTCTCCCAATGTTTATTTCCAATGAAGTCACCCATTTTATACTATCGCACAAAGTCAAGATCTACCCACACGTCTGTGTATATATATATATATATATATATACATATATACACACAGACGTGTGGGTAGATCTTGACTTTGTGCGATAGTATAAAATGGGTGACTTCATTGGAAATAAACATTGGGAGAAGTGTCAAACAGGCTGCCGAATCACTATTACCCATTTTATACTATTGCACAAAGTCAAGATCTACCCTATACAGAGAGAAAATTCATAGTGTGCCAATTACCTTTCATAAGAAAGTTTTCAGATTAAATATAAACGTCCTTTTATAAATGTTGACAAAATTTTGTTCCTGACCTGCCATCCCAGTTGTTCTTGTCTTGTAAAACTTTCCATATTAAAACATTGCATTCTAACACATCCTATTTCCTAACTAAGGAGCAAAACAAAGCCTTTCATCTCATCAAGTCTCAAAATTCAGAAGAACTCCAGCTTTATTTCAAACTCTCCAGCGTCGAACCTTTTAGGGGTCAAATCCACATTTCTGTGACACACAAATATATGATTAAATGCACTGTACATGTGTGGACCTAGATAGAATTCACTACAGAACAACAGAAAATTGTACACAGCTGTCTGGGCAGGCACAAAAAGAATACACCTGTCTCCAGATAAACAGGTTGATTGGATAATTGAATCAAAATATTTTCACAAAGGAATACAGGTACTTTAAGTCACGGGAAGTCTGCTAATTTAATGAATGAATATTTGGTCTTTTGAACAAAGGACACAATCAAATCTTCAAGTAAGACAAGCATTTCACATTAACTCAATTCAACAAGGATATTAGCACAGTTGACAGTTAGGAGTTCCCAAATGCTTACCATTAAAGTAATGCTCCTATATTTGCAGGAATTCGTTTGCAGACCTAAAATTCAAAGGCTGGAAGGTGGCAAAACCAGCTATTTTATAGGATTTGGCCTGATTTTCCTGCCAAATTTCAAACAGCTACTGAGACTCTCTAACGGTATACGGAATGTGAAAATATCTCAGTTAGGCTGGAGTATCAAAAATAGCATCACAAGTTGCATACGCGACAGAAATTGATGTACCAAGTGGATTGCCTAATCGTACGAAGTCCATAATTTACACTCGCGATGTATCTCCCTTCTGATCCCATCTTACTGCTGTCAAGGGAACATAATCTTAAAATTAGAGCTAGGCTATTCCGGAGCGAAAACAGGAAGCACTTTTTCACTCAAAGGGTAGTAGAAATCTGGAACTCTCTCTCCCAAAAGACTGTAGATTCTGGGTCAATTGGAGCTTTCAAGACTGAGATTAACAGATTTTTGTTAGGTAAGGGTATCAAGGCAGATGAAGCAAAGGCGGAAAAGTTGAGTTGAGGTGCAGATTGGACATGATCTAATTGAATGGTGGAGCAAGCCCAAGGGGCTGAATGGCCTGAATTTCTAATGTTCCTCTATTATATAAAGTGGGACTTGTTAAAAAACAGATATAAGGAGCTAAAGGAATGCATGTCACTTGGCAGCAACTATAAATTGCTGAGAGCTACAAGAATGCCTTCAGCAAAGTAAGGGTCCACACTGATCTCTTGGGTGAGGCTATTGGGCCGTATAAAGTTAATATCATTAAGATAAACAAAGCGGCTCGTTTTTGCTAAAATAGGAAGAGGTTGAAACTTTGAAACGAAACCCATACAGTCACTATATTGATGGTTGCATTAAACTACCTACGGCCAACTAGAGTATAGAAGTTGTTGTCCTCTTGCTCATTGTAGACTGATATTCCTGAATGTCTGCCAGTGCTGTGTTTAGCAGTCAGAAATGGTTTTCATTTCTTACTTTTCTCCTGAAATCATTTCAACCTGTTTCTTTAACTCTGCTACCAAAGATATCAGTCCATTCATCTTATCTGATCCAGCCATTTATTCTGCTCAATTTAGTGAGGATGGCTTCCTATGAGGTTTGCCTAAGTTACCTAGCTGTTAGCATTGCAATCAATCAGAAAAACTAACTTAGAATTCCCTTTAACAATAATGCCCTTCTGTGAGGATAAAACCAATTATGGTAAGACGGAGGCTATGAATTTGGGTCAGACACTCTCAGAAGAGCAGATAAGGATGTGGAGATCTGTGCTGGTTTAATAAGGAAAGAATAATAACCAAGAGAATTCAGATAATTCAGCATAGATTTGTTATTATACATATGTAAAGTGCAATCACTCTAACGCCACATTTACTGAAATATTCAGTGCCTTTACTGATGTTTACCAGAGACTCGCATCTGCTGCCTTGTCTGGCGGCTTTCTCGTGTGTTTACAAAATGTCACAAAATTCTACGTGCAATTACCACCAGCTAGCTTCATATTCTGAGCCCAGGCCCTCTCCATCGCCCGAGCTCACGTGTGCCAGTTCGAGAAGATGCTGGAGTGAGGTGACATTGTGCGTGTGTGGCTAACTCATGTCTAAACATCTAACCACTAGGATTTACCCAATGTTGGCAGCTTTTCTTTCAGACAATGATGCTCAGTGTATGCAATCCATTTCTATACAGGGTAAACATAGGTAAAGGGCCAAGGAACACACCAAAGTTGAGAAGAGTAGGATGGACGATACATTTACTAGTGACGTCAATGTGTAGCGCTTATGTGACGCTGCATTTGGGTTGTAAAGCTCTTTTTAAGTTCACACAGTTCCTCGGGTTTGGCAAAACAAATCCTGATTTAAAGCAGAACTACAGCAACCAAAGTATGGACTGAACTTTCCTCTGCACATGACGCTTGTTTTTTGAGGCCAATGAAAGGAAGGGGGATACAAGGCGACAAGGTACAAATGTAAAAAAAAAAAAAATAAAAGCAGGGAAGAAAAAAGCAAACCTGGATGAAAAGTTAGAAAGTAACTTTGAGGAGGAAAGTGAGATTGAGCTCAGATTGTCGTAACTTTAATTGGCACATTAAAACGCACATCTGTATTCTTTCCATGGTCTTCTTGCCACATAATGCAGGTGGTTACTGGAATTCCCATATCATCTATCAGCTGGTTAAGGATTGCTAATACTACCAATTGTAAACCTTTAGATGGATCTGTATGAATTTTGTCTTTCTTACTAACCCTCAGGAGCAGCATCTATTATTATAATTCAACATTTTTTTGGGCCCAATAAGAAAAGTAGGTGGAGCTCCATTGCACCCAATCTCCACACACTTTGTATATTGCACACATTTCTGGGGTGAGGGAAACGTGAGCAGGAAGTGCCCGCCAGAAACAGGCAAGGGCTTCATTTTAGTATTACTTTGGGGACAGGGATGTCCTGCACTCCATTTCCCAAAACTCAGGCGTGCAATTCATCGATTCTTAATTGCGCTCATGTGAACTATGTGTCCAGGATTGCTGGTCATTGATAGGTATGTGGAAGTTCATTTAAAGAACACAGTAGTGTTGAGGTAATTCCTGACCTTTATTTTGTGTTTTTTTTGCTGGTACTTAGGTTCTAATGAGCCTTTGTGCCAAATGCTCTCATTTTATCACCACCTCCCAGTGTCATAACGCCCACCAATAGGTTTCCCAATGGGAATACCCGATCTAATGTGTTTGGGAGAAGAATAGGATGAGCAGAGGGTGGCCGGGCAGATCAGGGGTGCTCTGTGCCCATCCGTTCAGTATCTACACACCCGTATCAGCACATAGAGGTAAACATAGCTCACTCTGGCAGACGATTAGTGCAGGCAGTGGCTCCTATACCCAAAGAAGGTAGGGACAGCAGACCCCATGGCACCACTGACATGTGAATGGCTGACTAACCGTGATGTTAGATATTTCCTCAGACCCAGCCCAATTAAAGTATGACATGTTTTTAGTGGCACTACATGAAAGAAGGTGTGCTAGAGTGTGATCAGCAGCCAATATAGCCAGATTGACCGCACACACCAAGATGCCAACTATATCTGCAGACATTGTTGCACCTACCTGGTGATGACCGTGAGGACCTGTCTTCACAGGATTCGGATCAGCAGAAATGTAGACAAGAACAACAACAACTTGCATTTATATAGTGCCTTTAATGTAGTAAAACACCCCAAAGGAGTGAAGGAGTGTTATCAAACAAAATTTGACATCAAGCCACATAAGGAGTTTTAGGACAGGTGACCAAAAGCTTGGTCAAAGAGGTGGGTTTCAAGGAGCTTCTTAAAGGAGAGAGAGGTAGAGAGGTGGAAAGGTTTAGGGAGGGAATTCCAGAACTTAGGGCCTAGGCAGCTGAAGGCTCGGCCGCAAATGGTGGAGCGATTAAAATCAGGGATGTACAAGAGGCAAGAATTGGAGGAGCGCAGAGATCTAGGAGGGTTGTAGGGCTGGAGGAGGTTACAGAGATAGGGAGGGGCGTGGCCATGGAGGGATTTGAAAACAAGGATAAGAATTTTAAAATTGAGGCGTTCCCAGACTGGGAGCCAATGTAGATCAGCGAGCACAGGGGTGATGGGAGAACGGGACTTGGTGTGAGTTAGGATACAGGCAGCTGAGTTTTGGATGAGCTCAAATTTATGGAGGGTGGAAGACGGGAGGCCAGCCAGGAGAGCATTGGAGTAGTCAAGTCTAGAGGTAACAAAGGCATGGATGAAGGTTTCAGCAACAGATGAGCTGAGGCCAGACGGAGACGGGTGATGTTACGGAGGTGAAAGTAGACGGTCTTGATAATGGAATGGATATGTGGTCCGAAGCTCATCTCAAGGTCAAATAGGACACTAAAGTTGCGAAAGGTCAGGTTCAGTCTCAGACAATGGCCAGGGAGAGGGATTGAGTCGGTGGCTAGGAAACGGAGTTTGTGGCCGGGACCAAAGACAATGGCTTCGGTCTTCCCAATATTTAGTTGGAGGAAATTTTTGCTCATACAGTACTGGATGTCAGACAAGCAGCGTGACAAATCAGAGACAGTGAAGGGGTCAAGAGAGGTAGTGATGAGGTAGACTAATACAGCTTGTGTCAAATAATTTCCAACACTACTTGCAAAACTTTACTTTCACTGGATGGAAAATGTGACACAGCTTTCCTACAAAGATAGACCTTCATGTTTCACATGTTGTACTAAATTACCATTAAAACTTAAAGAAATCCTCTGTGTACTGAGTAAGGTGGTGGTGATTACAGGAGTGCTTTGTTCATCTAGAGCGAGCATCTGACTAGTTTTACAAGACAATGGATATCGGGCCGAACATGTAGTGCCTCCTGAGTCAATTGGAATTTTTCACTGAACTGACTGCAGAAAAATTATGCACTTGAACAGCTGGATTTAAAACGTTTCCAATATTTATACTGGCTAATTGGATCTTTAGCTGTTTGATGGTTGTTGAAGAATTATTACCAGTGCACTGTGATTGACACATTTCCAAGCTCACCCAAGTCAGATAAAGCGCAGTAGCTGTATTTTGCTCTAATGATGTGACTTGGTTCAGTGGTAGTGCTCTCGCCTCTGAGTCAGAAGGTTGTGGGCTTAAGCCCCACTCCAGAGACTTGAGTACATAGTCTAGGCTGACACTTCAGTGCAGTACTGAGGGAGTGCTGTATTGTCAGAGGTGCAGAAGGTGTTCAGGGAAGAAAGGAAGGAGTGTGGCAGCATTGATTAAGGAGAATGTTGCAGTGCTGGAGAGAAAGGATGTCCTGGAAGGGTCAAGGACAGAACCTATTTGGTAGAGTTAAGAAACAAAAGAGATGCCATTACACTACTGGGTGTATTCTATAGGCCACCAATTAGTGGGAAGGATATGGAGGAGCAAATTTGCAGGGAAATTACAGAGAGGTGCTAAAGCTATAGAGTAGTGATAACGGAGGACATCAACTATCCTAATGTAGACTGGGGTATTAATAATATAAGGGGCAAAGAGGGGGAGGAATTTTTGAAGCGTGTTCAGGAGAACTTTCTTGACCAGTACGTTTCCAGCCCAACGAGGAAGGAGGCATTGCTGGACTTGGTTTTGGGGAATGAGGTGGGCCAAGTGGAGCAAGTGTCAGTGGGGGAACATTTAGGGAACAGCGATCATAGTACCATAAGGTTTAGAATAGCTATGGAAAAGGACATGGACTACGCTATAGTAAAAATACTCAATTGGAGGAGGGCCAATTTAAATGGAATGAGAACAGATCTGGCCCGGGTAAATTGGAATCAAAGATTGGCAGGTAAAACTGTAATTGAACAATGGGTGGCCTTTAAAGAGGAGATGGTTCACGTACAGACTAGGTACATTCCCACGAGGGAGAAAGGTAGGGTAACTAAAGCCAGAGCTCCCTGAATGACAAGAGATAGAGAGTAAGATGAAGAAGAAAAAAAGGGCGTATGATAGATGTCAGGTTGATAACACAAGTGAGAACCAGGCTGAATATAGAAAGTACAGAGGGGAAGTGAAAAAGGAAATAAGAGGGGCAAAGGGAGAGTATGAGAATAGACTGGTGGCCAACATAAAATGGAATCCAAAAATCTTCTATAGACATGTAAACAGTAAATGGGTAGTAAGAGGAGGGGTGGGGTCGATTAGGGACCAAAATGGAGATCTACTCATGGAGGCAGCAGGCATGGCCAAGGTACTAAATGAGTACTTTGTATCTGTCTTTACTAAGGAAGAAGATGCTGCCAGAGTCTTAGTAAAGGAAAATATAGTTGAGATACTGGATGGGATAAAAATTGATAGAGAGGAGGTATTAGAAAGGCTGGCTGTACTTAAAGTAGATAAGTCACCCGGTCTGGATGGGATGCACCCTAGGTTGCTGAGGGAAGTAAGGATGGAAATTGCAGAGATACTGGCCCTAATCTTCCAAACGTCCTTCGATACGGGGGTGGTGCCAGAGGACTGGAGAATTGCGAAGGTCACAACCTTGTTCAAAAAAGGATGTAAGGATAAACCCAGCAACTACAGGCCAGTCAGTTTAACCTCGGTGGTGGGGAAACTTTTAGAAACGATAATCCAGGTCAGAATTAGCAGTCACTTGGACAAATGTGGATTGATTAGGGAAAACCAGCACGGCAAATCGTGTTCAACTAATTTGATAGAGTTTTTGATGAGGTAACTGAGAGGATAGATGAGGGCAATGCAGTTGATGTGGTGTATATGGACTTTCAAAAGGCGTTTGATAAAGTGCCACATAATAGGCTTATCATCAAGATTGAAGCCCATGGAATAAAAGGGATAAGTAGCAGCATGGATACAGAATTGGCTAAGTAACAGGAAACAGAGAGTAGTGGTGAACGGTTGTTTTTCGGACTGGAGGGAGGTGTTCAGTGGTGTTCCCCAGGGGTCGGTGCTGGGACCATTGCTTTTTTTGATATATATTAATGACTTAGACTTGGGTGTACAGGACACAATTTCCAAATTTGCAGATGACACAAAACTTGGAAGTGTAGTGAACAGTGAGGAGGATAGTGATAGAGTTCAAGAGGATATAGACAGACTGGTGGCATGGATGGACAAGTGGCAGATGAAATGTAATGCAGAAAAATGGAAGGTGATACATTTCAGTAGGAAGAATGAGGAGAGGCAATATAAACTAGAGGGCACAATTTTAAAAGGGGTACAGGAAGAGGGGTATATGTACATAATTCATTGAAGGTGGCAGGGCAGGTTGAGAAAGCAGTTAAAAAAGCATATGGGATCCTGGGCATTATAAACCTCCACTACTCGCCTTTAAACAGCCACCCAACCTCAAACAGACCATCGTTCGCAGCAAATTACCTAGCTTTCAAGAGAACAGCGTCCACGACACCAAACAACCCTGCCACGGTAACCTCTGCAAGACATGCCAGATCATCGACACAGATACCACCATCACACGAGAGGACACCACCCACCAGGTGCATGGTTCATACTCCTGTGACTCGGCCAACGTTGTCTACCTCATACGTTGCAGGAAAGGATGCCCCAGAGCATGGTACATTGGCGAGACCATGCAGACGCTGCGACAACGGATGAACGGACACCGCGCAACAATCGCCAAACAGGAGGGTTCCCTCCCAGTCGGGGAACACTTCAGCAGTCATGGACATTCATCCACCGACCTTCGGGTAAGCGTACTCCAAGGCGGCCTTCGAGACACACGACAACGCAAAATCGTCGAGCAGAAATTGATAGCCAAGTTCCGCACCCATGAGGACGGCCTCAACCGGGATCTTGGGTTCATGTCACGCTACACATTACCCCACTAGCGAACAAATGTTATCTGTTTTTAATATAACGGGTCAGTTGCTGTCTTTTCTATGTTTCTACCTCTCTATCTCTGTTTTTTTTTGTTTGTTGTTTTTTTTGGTGATTTGTATATTCTGAGACCTGGCAGGTAACACCTGTCTGTCTGCACACTGATTGCCTTGGCAACGGGCAGTTGAAAAAACTGTCTGTAATCACCAAGCATTGTTCTGTGAATTATAAATGCGATTTCATTTCGAGGATTTCATTTTCACATCGTTCACCTGAGGAAGGAGGAAGCCTCCGAAAGCTTGTGAATTTAAAATAAAATTGCTGGACTATAACTTGGTGTTGTAAAATTGTTTACAATTGTCAAACCCCAGTCCATCACTGGCATCTCCACATCATTATAAATAGAGGCATAGAGTACAAAAGCAAGGCAGTTATAACGTACCTTTATAAAACACTGGTTCGGTCACAACTGGAGTATTGTGCTCAGTTCTGGACTTTAGGAAAGATGTGAAGGCCTTAGAGAGAATGCAGAAGAGATTTACTGGAATGATTCCAGGATCGAGGGACTTTAGTTACGTGGATAGACTGGAGAAGCTGGGGTTGTTCTCCTTGGAACAGAGAAGCTTGAGAGGAGATTTGAGAGAGGTATTCAAAATCATTACGGGTCTAGACAGAGTAGATAGAGAGAAACTGTTCCCATTGGTGGAGGGATCAAGAACCAGAGGACATAGATTTAAAGTGATTGGCAAAACAATCAAAAGTGATATGAGGAAAATCTTTTTTACACAGCGAGTGGTTAGAATCTGGAATGCACTGCCTGAGGGGGTGGTGGAGGCAGATTCAATCATGGCCTTCAAAAGGGAACTGGATAAGCACTTGAAAGAAAAAAAATTGCGGGGCTATGGGGATAGGGCAGGCGAGTGGGATTAGCTGGATTGCCCTCACATAAAGCCGGCATGGACTTGATGGGCCGAATGGCCTCCTTCTGTGCTGTTACCTTTCAAGGATTCGATGACTGCTAGTATCTTGCACAGTTGCTGCTGAGTCTCCTTTCTCCTTTTAATTGATGGTCCCCCGGGTTCAGCATCTCTGTTCTGCTGAGTAGAGCTTGGAGAGGACTGTGCCCTCTGGCACGGACTCTCTACAGCAGTCCCCACCATGGCTCTCTGCTCGTGCTCACTTGTGATGTACGATTCACATGGTGTCATCCCACCAAACTGTCTAACAGGACTCACCGATGTGCTCATGTCTGCGCTGGTTTCTGCAACGCATGTGTCCTGTGGTGGTGTACCCTCAGCAGATATGAGCTCCTCTGAGGAGTCCTCTTCATCTCTGGGCAAGGCTCACTTATCTTCTTGTGATGGCCCTGAAGGAGAGAAGAGACGGATATGATTTAGTCATAGGACTCTACAAACATTGAAATGCACTTGATTAATGTGATCATATTTGATTAAGCGCTGAAGTCAACTCACGATGACTTTGTCTTGTAGGAAATGTGGGCCTGAGACAGTAATGTTGTCACTTTGCTCCAATGCGCTACCAATCTCGCTGGCTGTGCTGCTCAGGAAGGCTGATATGCTGCTAATCTCCAATGCTTCCTCTTCTGCCGGGTGAAGCCCACGATCTGTGGTGGTACGTGTCTGGTTCTCGCCATCTCCCTGAATTTCTGTGCTCTCTTCTCCTGCAAGGGTGGCACGAAAGACCTATAAGTGGCTCTAAGGCATGTGTGCATTGAATGGATGCAGTGCATTTGGTGAGGGTGACAATCAGGCAGAAGGAACACATGTGACACTGGCATGCATTTGAGGAACATATTGACAGTGCCATTTGACGATGTGTGCTGAGAATTGGGGGAGCTGACTGAGGTGGTATCAGATTACATGAGGATTGGGGTGAGTGGCAGTGGTAGATGGAGGAAGGGGGAGGTGAGGATGTGCGTTGAAATGGAACAAAGGGTGCTGCTGAAAGTGAAGTGTGTGTAAGGAGTGATGTGAATGGTGTACGCTTGACAAGACAGAGCGAGAGGGGTGAACTACAGGATTTGGGTAAATCTGTGACTTTGCTCACCTTTCCTGACATGTTTAGGTCATTGAAACACGTCCTACACTGGATCCAGGTCCTCATGGTCACGATCCTGTTGCTCATTTCTTGGGTAACTTCCAGCTACGCCTTCTTTGTGGTGGCAGCAGGTTTCTTTTTCTCATTGCTGGGAAAGTGGACCTCCTTCCTGGCCCTTACTGCACCCAGCAGAACATCCAGGGATGACTCATTAAACCTGAGTGCAGCCTTTGCTCTCTTTCCAGCTATAACTATTACCTTTGTCCCTCAAATCCAATGTCCCATCCTTCAAAGCTCCTCTTCCATTACATCTGTGAACTGGACCTTTAAATAGTCGCGGTGAAAGGTATTAAGGGATATGGGCCAAAGGCAGGTATATGGAGTTAGATCACAGATCAGCCATGATCTTATCAAATGGCGGAGCAGGCACGAGGGGCTGAATGGCCTACTCCTGTTCCTATGTGGGTCTGTATCACACCCACTCACGCGCATTGGAAACGCAAAACCCAGAAGTAAAATGATAACAAAGCATCCTTGTTGAAATTGCACATTCCCACGCGCCCGCTATCACTCCCCTTGCCCCAATCCCGTCCCCAAGTTAATATTGGAGCCATAGAATCATACAGCGCAGATGGAGGCCATTCCGCCCATTGTGCCTGTGTCGGCTCTTTGAAAGAGCTACCAATTAGTCCCACTCACCACTCTTTCACCGGAGCCCTGCAAGTTGTTCCTTTTCAAGTATTTATCCAATTCCCTTTTGAAAGTTACTATTGAATCTGCTTCCACCACCTTTTCAGGCAGTGCATTCCAGATCATTACAGCTCGCTGTGTAAAAAAAAATCTCCTCATCTCCTTCTTTTGACTTCTGTTTTTGGTCTGTTTTCCTCAATGTAGAAAGACAGTTACTGTTTTACATTAGAAAACAAGAACTGAATCTGACACATGCCCACTCTCCAATTGCAGTATTTCAGTATCTCCAATATACTGGCACAGGCGTGATGCTAACATTCTCTGGACTTTTAAAATTTATGTGTGTAAGGTGTCTTTTAAATGAATTAGTAAAAAAAAATTACAAACTAACATTCCAATTTAATTGAAAAGTTTTGCCGCGTTACCATAAATGTTAGCTTTTTGCCCCCTAATAAGTTTATTAGTCCATAATGTCTGTTCACAGGTTCTAATCTTGTCCTGAAAATGACCTCTTAGAACCTGCTAATAATGCAGATTCTTAGTTTTAATATGTGTCTTCAATATTGAGAAATGTTTAATAAAGTAATTAGAACTATTAGGGTCTTGCCCACCTGGTGTATCCCTGTCTACAAATGTCACAGTAGCACAAATGTATCATCCTAAATAAACTGGGGAGGGGGAGGGAGGTAACATGTGAAATATAGAAACAGTCTTGAAATGATTTAAATACAGAGGACTGGATTTTGCTATGAGCGGCGAACGTACGGTGTCAGCTGTTTGTTAGACTTGCACTTACCCATAGAGTTTTTACGGGGTTTTGCATAACAAGTTGCTATCGATGGGACAGCCAAATGGCGCGGTGCCCTCTACACGGCATCTGGGACCCATGTGAACAGGTCAAGCAACTGTATATCTCCTTAACCAATCAGATTGA
The DNA here is from genome assembly GCF_035084215.1 of Heptranchias perlo. NCBI lineage: Eukaryota > Metazoa > Chordata > Chondrichthyes > Hexanchiformes > Hexanchidae > Heptranchias > Heptranchias perlo. The sequence continues at coordinate 63,391,050 of NC_090332.1, forward strand.
AGAATCATTAATGAGCAGCGCATAGTCTGAACCGAGAAGTGTAAGTTAGAATAGTGAATTCAATGTCAAATCAGGTACAGAAAGAGAAATAAAGAGAGGGAAAGATTGGATTAAGCGACAGAAAGAAAAGAGACAGAAAGAAGTGATGAACTCGATTCTTTGAACCTCAGTCTGGTTCAGCAATTACTGAGTCGAATACATCAGTGTAGTTCACACAAAGTTTATTCAGCTATAGCGGACCTATTCTGCAGCATCGATTTCAACTCTCTGCAGAGTTGATCAATACTCAGAAAAAGCCAAGTTACATGCCAAAATTTCGTATAGTTATACTTTTTCAGAAAGGGAGGGACATGATTATCAAGGGGTTGAAACCAATCATAAGCAAAGCCTGCTCTTCCCATGCTAAATGACAGAATGACCGACCACTCGCGGGTGGTCCTAACACATGCGTATTCCAATGTTTCAATACAGCATCTTATCCCAGCTTGGTATGGTTCTCATCATTGTCCAGCACAGAGTCACTATTCATATAAAGATTCTCACCCCAGACTATCACCTTATCAAGGTTACTTCTTGATGAATACAAGAAAAGCCTTTTGTTTAATAGTGTGAGCAAACAAGCTTCTAATTAACCCTTTCTAAACTTAACTGTCCTGTTAATAATTGCAATGGTATTATTCTATTATTCCCTAATGAAAGCTTCACTATTCTACCGAAAGCTTACCACGTAGGTATTTTCATTAGAGGGGGCATCCCGTAGGCATTCTCATCCCCCCCTTTTATCATTTCATGATAACTAATCTCTGCTCATCCAGCGGTTTTGCCTGGGCAGAGACTCATATTCGGATTTGGTTCATTTTATTCAATCTATTAAATTCTTCATCCACATCATACTTTGCTACATCGTCTGTCTACTTTATGTAACTAACATCTCTGGGGCACCCTGACCCATATTGGACATCATAGCGCAGCAACATTTAAGTAAGCAATAACCTATAAGAATTATAACAACAAATATGACTGGCCCTTGAACTAGAGAAGTCCCAATAGAACCCAGACATGTTTCATCAATACGCCTTTGTACTCTTATCTCTTCTCAGGAACAGACTCCTTCTAAACATTTCTCAAGTAAGCTGCGAATGTCCTTGGTCAGCTAAACCTATTCATGTTAGTTTGAAAAGGGCTAACATAGTCAAATATCCCATGGTGCTTTATATTTTGTTTCCAGCCTAACTAGACTGAATGGTACCTTCAGACCATTTTATACCTGTGAATTGGGGCCTTCCCCTTTATATCCCTTAATCCAATTTTCCCTACAATATCCCGTTAGATGCTGTGCCTCATCTTAACCAGGTTCCCTTCGTGTTGGCCACCAGTCCGGGTGGAAGAGAGGTAGAGCATCTGATAATCCTATCAAACTATGATTGTCTTCCCTTTTACAGGCACCTTACCCCAGCGGGTGCTACTGCCGGTACCATTAAGATGTTTTCTTAGTTGAAACCACAGAGACAATGGGGACATTCTCACCCAGGCTCTGTTTTACTATCTTTGCCAAACCCTTCATCCTCTGCTTACATTTATTACATGCCATGAAAATCAAGAATCATATTGCAACAAACTGCACTACGACTAATACATGTGAAATTAATATAATCCAAAGATGGATCTGTATATTCAGTCCCAAATTCCAGAGGTCATCTCACCAGGTGGTGACTTTAATTTGGTCAATGTCATGCTTAATGTTGTTATTGTCCTGTTGTAGGTTATAATAAACCTTCTGGGAGAGGCGTATCTCCATTCGCAATGCTTTCAAGTATTTAGGCAACAGGGGTGTCAGATACCCAAATGTGTCCTGATATTCTTTTAAATCCTTTTTGACATTCTCAGAAACTTGTAAGGTGGTGAGGTTATGCCGGTGTATCTCTACCAGTTCCTCGGGTCCAATCCGAACCAGGACTTCAGGAATGGAGTAGAATTCTGGACTTAAAATATCACAAGTTAGATTGGCATATTTAAATGTTTTAAATTAGTTGTAACACAATATTCGCCCTCTCCGGCATATGCCACTTGAGTGGGTTTTAGATCCGCCTCTAGGGCCTCCATGGTACAGTTAATATCCTGATTGGTACCGGTATTGTTAAACCCACACTGTGCTTCTGGGCTGTGTCCAACACTATGTGAACATACAGTGACAGCATGTCTAGTAACACATCCCTTTAATTTTGTTCCAGCTAATCAGCTTAAATCTATGTCCTCTAGTTCTTGAACCCTCTGCTAGGGGAAACAGGTACTTCCTGTGTACTTTATCTGGGCCCCTCATAATTTTGTAATTTTGTATCTATCGTGCGGATATCTTCTAAGTATTGTTTCTCTCAATTTCATTGTTAACTGATTGGAACCTAACCCTGAATTTTGGAAATCTAAATTACTATGTCCCTCTTTACTTTAATTTCAGTCCTTCTGATTGGTACCAGTGTTTCCTGACTGTTTCATTAATTAGTCGGTTTCTCTATGGACCATGTGTCAGTGCCTTGTTTAAAAGGATTTCTCACTCACCTGGACCACATTACCCATTTCATGTTGTGCTGTTGTCAAGTAACTGAGCCTGTCTGAGACTCATTCTTCAGTGTATCTTCTTCATGTATTTCCGCATACTAGCAGCATCTCATAGGAATGAGCTTAGTGTTCTTGGATATTAACTTTCTGCTGGCCAGTCTCTTCTTCCTCATGGTATTTCCGAACGTGTTTTCCATGGTACACATCATATGTCCTGTAGGATTCAGTCCTGTAAAAGCAACTGGTTTGTTTAAAGAGTGGTTCCACTAGCTCACCAGGCCATAGGCCTTTGTAATCATGTTCTTCATCCTGGTCTCCGTTTCAGATGATGGCAACATACATTTGTATCTTTTATGTCCACTGTAGCCATTCTTAGGTTTTCAGGTTATCTTATCAAAAAGATCAGGGGTGTCTAGAGTGCTTATCTCCCCCTGCATGGTCCCGATATCAGGGTAGTGGCCAGGCTATTGAGTGTAGCTTTCTCATTGTTCATTATAGGCAAGGACACAAATATCTCCACGAGAAAGCTATCAATTTACTATTCTCAACTACACTTTCCTGACTTTCACTAGATTGTATATTTATGCCAGATTGATATTTTTTTTAAATCATGCCCAATTCAATGACTTTAGAGAAATTCCCATTTGGTGTAATTTCTCTGTTTCTTTACTTTAATTCTCAATCACTTCCTCTCATCCAATTTTACATAACCCATTATATTACCTATCATGAGCCCTGGAGGAATGTTACTGTCCGATACAATATTTACAGTCAGGTCCAATATCCCAAAATTTATTTATTTTACGTAATTTCTTCTTGAACCGCTTTTCATTTCCCAAAATATCCCACTACACTGTGCCCGAGTCCCTTCTATCATTTCACAATTATCCCAACTTGAGAGCAGTATTGTTGGAATGTAAAATTTTCTTCCCTCTCGAAAAGAATTCTTCTTTGATACACAGCATTCAATAGGAACCATTTAGACTGGACTTCTTTTATTTTAAAATATAATTTGATTATCCCCTTAAATTACAAGTAAAATTTTTCCTTTCTCGAGGGCTTGAATAGCAACTTATATAAATTTTTTCTTATCAATTCCAATTTCAGAAACAAATTATGTCCAGGCTTTCTGGTTTTATAGTAGAGATGAAGTGCTCATAATTACTTTTGGATGTAACTCCCATATCTTCCCACCTCGAGCACTCTGTCTCGGAAGACAATAAATGGGTTAAAACAAAACAAATCAGAATGTTTTCAAATGAAGAGAATCAGGTTGATATCACCACGCTGTGACATTTGGTATCTGCCGATGTCTGCAGCTAAAGTCTTAAATTTTCAACACCACTGGATCGTTTCCTGCACCAAATCTCTCCATCAAAGGTTGCACCGTAACTTTGTAACTACTCTTGGTAATCCTGCACCATCAACACTCACGTGGTCCCAAAAAAAAAACAGGGTCACCTGTTTTAAAAGAAACACAGAAAATCCATTGCGGCTCTTCTTGAGAGCCCAAGGGGTTAATTTGTCAAATCATCATTTATTATTTATTTATCGAAAGGAATAATCCTTTTACCCGAAACAAATCCAGAAAATAAAACAGGAGAGAGAAATTGCCTAGTCCCTCTCTCTCTCTCTGGAGCACGCAGCCTGTCTGAAATAAACACTGTCTCTCCCACATACAGATGTACGTAGGACTGCAGACTGAAATTTCTAACTCCAAGTCCTAATCTCTGTGCCTTCAAGATGTAACCAATTTAAGCAGATATCATTAGCAGCCACCGGCTAAGATACGTTATATTCCTCTTTTATTAATTTATTAATGGTTTGGGCATGTGTTTCTAGCACTGTAGCTATCCTTTGCAAATGTATGGTCAGCATTTGATCCTCAGACAATTCTTTATCTGTATTTTCATTTATTTTTTAATATATCTTTAATGCGAGACCCTAAATCTCTGACCTTTTGATCTAATGTTGTCAAATCAATGGTGTTAACAACTGAGGCAAAGGCAGTTGCTGTATCACTTATCACAGACCTTTACGTCTCCATATTTGTCTATCTCTTTTACAATGTCCACCTCCATTCCATGTCTCACTTTGTTTTAACACTTGAGTTAGGAGGTGTTGATATAATTGTTGAATTTTCTTAGCATTCTCAATGCGAGTTATATAATTTGTCAGGGAAGGTCTCCCTTCTTTGGTCAGATTTTGTATTGGGGCTACTATTAGTTTCAAATAAAATTGAATAGCCCCAGAACTTGTCGAACTTCCTTATCATACTGTGGCGGGGTAAAACTGATAGGCGTTTAGTACCCTGTGTCAGTACATAGCTCAAGTAATGGACTTCCAATTGTCTAACCTATGCTTTCTCTTCATACGATTTGTTTTACATTCCTTTCTTATCATTTTTTTCATTGTAGCATTATCTGTGTGGAAACTCAGTCAATTGTAGCCTTTGGCATTTCCGAATAATTGGGTCAATTTTTAATAATATAACCTATACCAATTGTTACCTCATGTTCACCTGTGTAATGGTTAGCCTCAGACAGTTGTCAACCGACTGGGTCATTTCTATCTGTTTGAACTGCTCTTGGCATGACAGTCTGGCTTCTTGGGATGGAAGGGGTTAATATTAACTTGCTCTTGTGGTAGGAGTAATTTGATCCTTCTCCCTCTGAGATTAAGTTTCCACGTTCAAAATTTCTCTTCACACAGGTTTGACTGATTTTTTTTCTCACATTTGTGGATTGCTTTTACACTATATATTTGCACACTATTTTTGAGATTTATTTTAATCACAGTGTTTAATCAATCTCAATAGCACAAAATGCTTCGAAGATCAGTTTAATTTATAACTAGAGATCATCCTGCAAATGTAACTTGTAATTCTTTAAATCTGCACTTTGTCTTTTCTTTACAATTAAACCTCATTTTGTCTTGGTGAATTGAAAACAGATATCGGTGTCCTTGGAAAGGTTAAACTTTTCTAACAAACCGACGGAGTCAGATATCAGATTCACGCAGCGTTCTCAGCATACGTCAACGTAATTCTCACATAAATTCTTTTGTTTAGAAAAAATTCATACCGGGAAATAACATCTCCCATCGTACATTTTAGTTTATAGTTAGTCTTCGTAAGTTTTATAATTTGCTGTCCAATTCACTTTTTTTCTCACATACTTTTAGTGGGTGTGATTATAATCAATGCTCCGAGCTGTTCCAGCTTTCCGACTTTTCCTATCACGGTGATACCAGATAGCTTTTTTTTCTGTCCCGTTAATTTTTTAAACCTTTTTTTAACCACAGCCAATCACAAAAATAAAAATTCAAAATGCCAATTTTTTAGAAGATCCCATGTCTGGAATTTAACATGCCCACATTTTATAAGAACCAGAATTTAATAGGTCACTTAACCTCAATAACTCCAATTTTAATTCAGCAATATCAGAATTAAACACAAGACAAAACAGATACATTACACAAAAGAAGAAAACACGTAAGACGCAGTAAGAAGGGGGCATGGCCCACAACACTGATCAAGACAGGCTTTTTAAAGGGACAGTACACTGGAACAAAAGAACCTTTCTTTTTCGGGTCTCTGTCTTTTAAACATTTTTCTAGTCACTTAATTCTATCCATATTAAATGTACCGTCTTCGGGAAAGAGATATTTCTTAGTTAACTATCAACTCGTAAGTTGTTTCTTTCCCAAAGTTTCTGTACATGTAAGCAGCAGGTGTTCCCCCCGGAGGGACCCCGCCAGCGTTGGCGCCCATGGCTTATAGTTTATACAATAGTTTATACAATCCTCCACACTATAATTACACAACAATCAAGGCCTATCTTAACCCTCACAATTCTATACTTGATAATTCAGCTGATTGGATAAGACGTCATGTGTTCTCTACACCTACTTTAACCCGCTCAGGCGTCTGCACTTAGTTGAATCAGCTGACTTACGCAAGATTTTTCCTTGACAGTACTGTCTCAATAAAGCAATTAGTTCTTTGGCTGTGGTACCTCTGTTATTTTTCCAAATTAATTCCTGAGCCTTTTTGGCGGCATCTAAGTTTTTAGTTCCTCCCAATGGCCATTGACCATTCCCCAGTCTTTTTTTTTTAGTCCCCTGACAATTGTCTAAATTGTTCTGCCTTGTCCGGATATTTTTCACACAAAGTCTGTAAGGCACTTCCCGGTTCTGCAGTGATGTCCTGACAATTACCCATTTTATTTCCCTTTTTCCTTATTCTTAGTCAACCAGTTAACACAACCGTATTATCGCCAACCAATTACTGGATTTATTATGGCCCTGATTCTTTGTGCTTCACAATCCTAAGTGTCTTGTGTCTCTCTACGCCCACTTCAGGGTCCTGACCTTCGCGTGGGGGATTTCCCCTCTTAACAACCGGTCTAAGGCTGTGCGTTTTGAGACAGGCACTTCCTTCTGTAGTCGATCAGCACAAGCAATCAGTTCCTGTTTTTACCCACTCCCCAAGGATTCGAAGTTCAGGTTTATACTCAATTACCAGAGACTTGAACCCTGACTTTTTTTTATTCGTTCACGGGATGTGGGCGTCGCTGGCGAGGCCAGCATTTATTGCCCATCCCTAACTGCCCTTGAGAAGGTGGTGGTGAGCTGCCTTCTTGAACAGCTGCAGTCCGTGTGGTGACGGTTCTCCCACAGTGCTGTTAGGAAGGGAGTTCCAGGATTTTGACCCAGCGACAATGAAGGAACGGCGATATATTTCCAAGTCGGGATGGTGTGTGACTTGGAGGGGAACGTGCAGGTGGTGTTGTTCCCATGTGCCTGCTGCTCTTGTCCTTCTAGGTGGTAGAGGTCCTGTCGAAGAAGCCTTGGTGAGTTGCTGCAGTGCATCCTGTGGATAGTGCGCCGGTGGTGAAGGGAGTGAATGTTCAGGGTGGTGAATGGGGTGCCAATCAAGCGGGCTGCTTTATCTTGGATGGTGTCGAGCTTCTTGAGTGTTGTTGGAGCTGCACTCATCCAGGCAAGTGGGGAGTATTCCATCACACTCCTGACTTGTGCCTTGTAAATGGTGGAAAGGCTTTGGGGAGTCAGGAGGTGAGTCACTCGCCACAGAATACCCAGCCTCTGACCTGCTCTCGTAGCCACAGTATTTATATGGCTGGTCCAGTTAAGTTTCTGGTCAATGGTGACCCCCAGGATGTTGATGGTGGGGGATTCGGCGATGGTAATGCCGTTGAATGTCAGGGGGAGGTGGTTAGACGCTCTCTTGTTGGAGATGGTCATTGCCTGGCACTTATCTGGTGCGAATGTTACTTGCTACTTGTGAGCCCAAGCCTGGATGTTGTCCAGGTCTTGCTGCATGCGGGCTCGGACTGCTTCATTATTTGAGGGGTTGCGAATGGAACTGAACACTGTGCAGTCATCAGCGAACATCCCCATTTCTGACCTTATGATGGAGGGAAGGTCATTGATGAAGCAGCTGAAGATGGTTGGGCCTAGGACACTGCCCTGAGGAACTCCTGCAGCAATGTCCTGGGGCTGAGATGATTGGCCTCCAACAACCACTATCATCTTCCTTTGTGCTAGGTATGACTCCAGCCACTGGAGAGTTTTTCCCCTGATTCCCATTGACTTCAATTTTACTGGGGCTCCTTGGTGCCACACTCGGTCAAATGCTGCCTTGATGTCAAGGGCAGTCACTCTCACCTCACCAATTCAGCTCTTTTGTCCATGTTTGGACCAAGGCTGTAATGAGGTCTGGAGCCGAGTGGTCCTGGCGGAACCCAAACTGAGCATCGGTGAGCAGGTTATTGGTGAGTAAGTGCCGCTTGATAGCACTGTCGACGACATCTTCCATCACTTTGCTGATGATTGAGAGTAGACTGATGGGGCGGTAGTTGGCCGGATTGGATTTGTCCTGCTTTTTGTGGACAGGACATACCTGGGCAATTTTCCACATTGTCGGGTAGATGCCAGTGTTGTAGCTGTACTGGAACAGCTTGGCTGGAGGCGCAGCTAGTTCTGGAGCACAAGTCTTCAGCACTACAGCTGGGATGTTGTCGGGGCCCATAGCCTTTGCTGTATCCAGTGCACTCAGCCGTTTCTTGATATCACGTGGAGTGAATCGAATTGGCCGAAGACTGGCTTCCGTGATGGTGGGGATATCGGGAGGAGGCTGAGATGGATCATCCACTCGGCACTTCTGGCTGAAGGTGGTTGCAAACGCTTCAGGCTTCAGCCTTGTCTTTTGCACTCACGTGCTGGACTCCGCCATCATTGAGGATGGGGATGTTTGCAGATCCTCCTCCTCCCGTTAGTTGTTTAACTGTCCACCACCATTCACGACTGGATGTGGCAGGACTTTGATCTGATCCGTTGGTTGTGGAATCGCTTAGCTCTGTCTATAGCATGTTGCTTCCGCTGTTTAGCATGCATGTAGTCCTGAGTTGGAGCTTCACCAGGTTGGCACCTCATTTTTAGGTATGCCTGGTGCTGCTCCTGGCATGCTCTTCTACACTCCTCATTGAACCAGGGTTGATCCCCTGGCTTGTTGGTAGTGGTAGAGTGAGGAATATGCCGGGCCATGAGGTTACAGATTGTGCTGGAATACAATTCTGCTGCTGCTGATGGCCCACAGCACCTCATGGATGCCCAGTTTTGAGCTGCTGGATCCATTCTGAATCTATCCCATTTAGCACAGTGGTAGTGCCACACAACACGTTGGATGGTGTCCTCAGTGCGAAGACGGGACTTCATCTCCACGAGGACTGTGCGGTGGTCACTCCTACCAATACTGTCATGGACAGATGCATTTGCGACAGGTCGATTGGTGAGGACGAGGTCAAGTAAGTTTTTCCCTCGTGTTGTTTTGCTCACCACCTGCCGCAGGCCCAGTCTGGCAGCTATGTCCTTCAGGACTCGGCCAGTGGTGGTGCTGCCGAGCCACTCTTGGTGATGGACATTGAAGTCCCCCATCCAGAGTACATTTTGTGCCCTTGCTACCCTCAGTGCTTCCTCCAAGTGGTGCTCAACATGGAGGAGGACGGTAGGTGGTAATCAGCAGGAGGTTTCCTTGCCCATGTTTGACCTGATGCCATGAGATTCAGAGTCAATGTTGAGGACTCCCAGGGCCACTCCCTCCTGACTGTATATCACTGTACCGCCACCTCTAGTGGGTCTGTCCTGCCGGTGGGACAGGACATACCCAGGGATGGTGATGGAAGAGTCTGGGACGTTGGCTGAAAGATATGATTCTGTAAGTATGGCTATGTCAGGCTGTTGCTTGACTCGTCTGTGGGACAGCTCTCCCAATTTTGGCACAAGTCCCCAGATGTTAGTAAGGAGGACCTTGCAGGGTCAACTGGGCTTGGTGTTTTGCCGTTGTCGTGTCCGGTGCCTAGTGGTCCGTCCGGTTTTATTCTTATTGTGACTTTTCGTAGCGAGATTTTACAACTGAATGGCTTGCTGGGCCATTTCAGAATCAACCACATTGCTGTGGGTCTGGAGTCACATATAGGCCAGACCGAGTAAGGACGGCAGGTTTCCTTCCCTAAAGGACATTAGTGAACCAGATGGGTTTTTACGACAATCCGGTAGTTTCATGGCCATCATTACTGATACTCGTATTTTAATTCCAGATTTTTATTTAATTAATTGAATTTAATTAATTAATTGAATTTAAATTCGCCAGCTGCCATAGCGGGATTTGAACTCATGACTCTGGATTTTCGTCCAGGCCTCTGGATTACTAGTCCAGTAACAGAACCACTATGCTACCGTACCCATGACTCAGTGAGGTTTGATCACTGACTTATTCGGAGTTCCTGTTTATATCCAATCACTCGGGACTCGAATTCTGACCCCTGACTCAGTGATATTTGATCACTGGCCTCTTCAGAGTTCCTGTTTATATTCAATCACCAGGGACTCAAACTCCAACACTCAGTGATGTTTTGATCACTGACCCACCGCGTTCAAAGTTCCTGTTTATACTCAATCACCAGGGACTCGAACTCCAACACTCAGTGATGTTTTGATCACTGACCTAAGTTTAATTACTCCCTCAGCACGTACGCTGACCCTTAGCCGAAGCTGACCCTCAGTGATGTCCGATCACTGACCTAACTCGGTGTATTCGCCAGACTGACCTGAATCTCGTAAGGACGCCACACGAGTGTTAGCGATTGGACGATTCATCGTCAGACTGACGGATTGGAGGAAAACCGACGTAGTAAATTAAGACTACTTACATCGGGGCGCCATTTCCTTCCTCCGTGTCTGAGACAATCCGCCTCTTACTCCGCGAACTCTCGGTGATCGACCGTTGAGATCCTGCCGACTACGCCAAATGATGAACTCGATTCTTTTAACCTCAGTCTGGTTCAGCAATTACTGAGTCGAATACATCATTGTAGTTCACACAAAGTTTATTCAGGTATAGCGGACCTATTCTGCAGCATCGATTTCAACTCTCTGCAGAGTTGATCAATACTCAGAAAAAGCCAAGTTACATGCCAAAATTTCGTACAGTTATACTTTTTCAGAAAGGGAGGGACATGATTATCAAGGGGTTGAAACCAATCATAAGCAAAGCCTGCTCTTCCCATGCTAAATGACAGAATGACCGACCACTCACACTTTGTGTGAACTACACTGATGTATTCGACTCAGTAATTGCTGAACCAGACTGAGGTTCAAAGAATCGAGTTCATCATTTGGCGTAGTCGGTAGGATCTCAACGGTCGATCGCCGAGAGTTCGCGGAGTAAGAGGCGGATTGTCTCAGACACGGAGGAAGGAAATGGCGCCCCGATGTAAGTAGTCTTAATTTACTACGTCGGTTTTCCTCCAATCCGTCAGTCTGGCGATGAATCGTCCAATCGCTAACACATGCGTATTCCAATGTTTCAATACAGCATCTTATCCCAGCTTGGTATGGTTCTCATCATTGTCCAGCACAGAGTCACTATTCATATAAAGATTCTCACCCCAGACTATCACCTTATCAAGGTTACTTCTTGATGAATACAAGAAAGGCCTTTTGTTTAATAGTGTGAGCAAACAAGCTTCTAATTAACCCTTTCTAAACTTAACTGTCCTGTTAATAATTGCAATGGTATTATTCTATTATTCCCTAATGAAAGCTTCACTATTCTACCGAAAGCTTACCACGTAGGTATTTTCATTAGAGGGGGCATCCCGTAGGCATTCTCAGAAGAAGTAAGAAAAAATGTTTTATTTAATTTTTTTAAAATGTCCAAGAATAATTAAAAGCTGAAGGAGAATAATTAAAAGCTCTTGTAAAAATTAATTTTCAGTGCCAGAGAGGTTGTTTGGCATTAATTAAGACTTACCACACCATTGAAAGGGTACTTACACTGGAACGGACAAGCCCTAACTTTTTTTGGCAAGTTTAGTCTGTATCTATGAGGTAGGTACAGGAACTTCACGCTGTTCAATGTATTTGAATGGTGGGTCAGACAGCGAGCTGCCATTTTTGCACAGCTTTTGGAGGAGCAGGGCATCTTGGACTTCCGAATTTCTGCATTTAACCACAGTCGCTGGAAGTTACTGTCCAATTTGCACATAAATAGTGGTGAGCGCTGTTAGCTTCACAGTTATTTTTACAGCAAAATCCAGCCTAATATGTATTGCATTACAGACAAGAATAGTTGTAAGTGGAACACCTATATAAATATTACAAAATAAATCTGGAAGCAGAAGTGTTACAGAGGGGGAGATAGTAATTTCGATTTGACTTAACTGTCCTCCAAACTGGACAATTTCAATCTTGCTTCTTCAAATTAAATTTTCAACCACCAGTAATTTGCTGTAATGGTGTTCCCCAGCACTAAATGGACATTGCAGAGCAGCAATAGATGACAGGAGTACACTCCACCACCAGCATTAACATAATGTATTGTACTAGATGGGGTAGACCTTGACTTTGTGCGGTAGTGTAAAACGGGTGATAGTGAGTTGGCAGCCCATTTTACATCTCTCCATTGAAGTCAACGGAAATGAAAATGGGGAGAGATGTAAAACGGGCTGTCGACTCGCTATCACCCATTTTACGCAATTGCACCAGGTCAAGATGTACCCCAATGAGTGGTAACATTGCAACATGCAGGATGAGCTAGGCCCGAGTTTTCAAGGTATTTTAGTGGGAGCTATAGGAAAGGTTTTCCACCAGTGGTGCAGTAGTGGCAGGTCCGCGAGCGCCTCTCACATTGTGGGCGTGTATGTGCGGCATGGGCAGGGAAGAACTGCAGGTATTTTCTGAAGGCCCCTCGTTGTAGTAACTGTGTAGCGCTCCCATTACGGATTGGTCCAACCCCCAGGAGCATGCAGTCTGCAGAGGGTGAGGAGCAGGAACCATGTGGGAGCAGGGGAAGAAATATAAATTGTAACAAATGGATTACAATGGAGCACGATCGGATCTGATCAGACTCAAGAGGTTCTTAAGAAGGGTTCACGGCACTTAAAGTAATTCTTTAGTTAAGAATAAACAGGCTTGTTTTTCTATCTCTACTGATGGAAGAACAATCAAGAATCAAACTCAGCACAACTGAAGCATTACTTTTACTCTGGTGCAGTGTAATATTAGTTATACATTGAATAGTAACCCAATCTGTCCCACCTCAACATTCAAATGGCTGTAACTGCAACTAGCAGCCCGTTAAGTACAGTGATGAGAACTGTATTACATTCCTCCATAATGCATATTGGGCCAGCAAGCTCCCTCAATACTTCCAACATGCTGAGGCACTGCAGTAGTACTTGGTGCTGCTGGTACAAGTTAAAGCATCATGGGTCGGGAATTTCCTCGGAGCTCCGCTCGCTCCGCCGCTGTAAATTTGCTGGAATCCTTGCTTATGCACATAAACGGGGTTACCGCTGCAAGTCCAGTGAAGTTACAGCAGCGAAGTGGGAGCAGCTTTAAGAAAATTCCCTGCCACAATTTACTTCAGCAGGAGGCTACACCGGCCATTTACCATGCTTTGTAATGGCACAAACTGATTATTCCCAGGGCTCAGTGGGGCATCAATTCAACATTGTTGCACCAGTTTTATGGGCATAAAGCGGGCGCAGCATTGACAAATTTTGAGTTCAGTGCGCTAACTATTTTGTGCACATTATTGGGCGAGATCAAATTTAGGCCCCTGTGTGTCTAATCCACTAGTTTTGTGCAACCAATAGATAATGAGATAAAAGGGCTGGCTCCCTGATTGGTTATTCCCGGCAGTGCTTGCAGTGAGCTCTGATTGTGATTGGAGCTCCGATAAATCAATGTCTAAGTATGGAAGAGGTGCAGGTGTTGGAGGTTCAGGCAGGTCGCAGCCACAATGACAGTCAAGGTTTTCATGAAGTGCCCATGTGAATTCAAAAGGAAATAGACCGCACTGGTGGTTTGTCACTTAGATGTGGAAAAAAATGATTTTTTCTGTGCTTTGGATATATAACTACATGGGAAAAAATAACCTTAAGGAGCATGGTGTTTTGGGCAGACTGTCTGAAATATCTGTGGCAGTGCAACCATTTTGTATGTTTCCCTTTGGAGTATTTGTTCAAATGCCTAACATCATCAGACTAAATCCCCACAGGTTTCTGCCCTTGGTAACATCACTTACTCCTTCATGTGGGTGTACAAAAGAGCATCAACCTCCTTGCTACCAATTGACAAGACAGCATCCTGTATATTTTGAATAGATGATTGGAGGATCTCAGTGAAGTGCATCAATATCAAATGGCATAGAGTTAAATCCTGAATATTACTTTAAAATAAAGTGGGATCGTAGAATCCACAGTTAAAAGTATAAAGCAGTGGAAATTAGACTTAAACTTGACACTAGATGGTGTCACACAATGAGTATTAATGTCTGGAATAGACTGCCAGGCAGGTAGTGGAGATGCAGACATTTGGGGCATTGAAAACATTGTTGGATGCAAGGTGGAGAGTTGGAATGTTACAAAGATAAGCTTTGGTGGGTGAATGTGCGTGAATAGCCTGTTCTCAAATGTTCTTACAATTTGTTTATATGTGTGTGCACAGCAAGTCAATTGCTTCTGCAAGAGAAACGTTAAACCGTTGACATTTAGGTCCGTTTATCCAGCTGATGTAATATAGAATAAAGTGTCTGCACCATTAGTAAACGGATAATGTTTGTGTTCCTCAGTACAACATCATTTTGATACTTTACAAATGATTGATGTTATTTAAGATGTCCAGCTTACTTCAAACCAAAAGCACATTCAGAAAATTCTCTTATTATTTTTGAAATTTAAGATTTATAAGGACATAAGAACAAAAGAAATAGGAGCAGGAGGAAGCCATACGGCCCTTCGAGCCTGCTCCACCATTCAGTCAGATCATAGGAACATATAGGAACATAGGAACAGGAGTAGGCCATTCAGCCCCTCGTGCCTGCTCCGCCATGTGATAAGATCATGGCTGATCTGTGATCTAGCTCCTTTGGCCCATATCTCTTAATACCTTTGGTTGCCAAAAAGCTATCTATCTCAGATTTAAATTTAGCAATTGAGCTAGTATCAATTGCCGTTTGCAGAAGAGAGTTCCAAACTTCTACCACCCTTTGTGTGTAGAAATGTTTTCTAATCTCACTCCTGAAAGGTCTGGCTCTAATTTTTAGACTGTGCCCCCTACTCCTAGAATCCCCAACCAGCGGAAATAGTTTCTCCCTATCCACCCTATCTGTTCATCTTAATATCTTATAAACTTCGATCAGATCACCCCTTAACCTTCGAAACTCTAGAGAATACAACCCCAATTTGTGTAATCTCTCCTCGTAACTTAACCCTTGAAGTCCGGGTATCATTCTAGTAAACCTACGCTTCACTCCCTCCAAGGTCAATATGTCCTTCCGAAGGTGCGGTGCCCAGAACTGCTCACACTGCTCCAGGTGCGGTCTAACCAGGGTTTTGTATAGCTGCAGCATAACTTCTGCCCCCTTGTACTCCAGTCCTCTAGATATAAAGGCCAACATTCCATTAGCCTTATTGATTATTTTCTGCACTTGTTCATGACACTTCAATGATCTATGTACCTGAACCCCTAAGTCCCTTTGGACATCCACTGTTTTTAACTTTTTATCATTTAGAAAGTACCCTGTTCTATCCTTTTTTGATCCAAAGTGGATGACCTCACATTTGTCCACATTGAATTCCATTTGCCACAGTTTTGCCCATTCACCTAATCTATCAATATCGCTTTGTAATTTTATGTTTTCATCTACACTGCTTACAATGCCACCAATCTTTGTGTCATCGGCAAACTTAGATATGAGACTTTCTATGCTTTCATCTAAGTCGTTAATAAATACTGTGAATAATTGAGGCCCCAAAACAGATCCCTGCGGGACTCCACTAGTCACATCCTGCCAATGTGAGCGCTACTCTCTGTCGCCTTTCGTTCAGCCAATTTCCTAACCAGGAAATTGGCTGATCTTCAACTTCAACTCCATTTTCCTGCCCGATCCCCATATCCCTTGATTTCCCTAGAGTCCAAAAATCTATCCATCTCAGCCTTCTATATATTTGAAAACAATTTTTCATAGCTAATTTTTGATTAACTGCAAGTTACACTAATATGCAGATAATAGTCTTTGAAATTAAGATCACTGTTTGAAAGTACCTAACTGCTCATTATATTCAAGAGCACACTGAAGTAATTTTTTTAAATCTCATTTAAGAGACTGGCCAGTGCTATTAAGATATAGAGCAGGACAATGTACTGAATACATAATTCTCACTTGCTCCTCTGTGTAGGAGAAGAAACAAGCTGTTCAATGGCCCTAATTGCTCATTCCGTAGTCTGTTGACACTTGAGTTTGCAAGAGATTGCAAGTGAATTTCTTTGATCTCACTTAACTTTAGTGTGAATAATTTTCCAAACTAACTGTCAAACTATAATCTTGCTGATATTAATCCTTTACTGGTAATTTATACATAAATGTGTGTCTTGCTCTGGGTATATAGAAATGCACGGAGTATAAGGAATAAATTAAATGAACTACAGGTTCAAAATCAAATTGGAGGGTATGATATGATAGCTATTACTGAGACATGGCTGCAGGATGGTCAGGATTGGGAACTAAATATACCGGGTTATAAGGTCTACAGGAGAGAAAGGGAAAATGGAAGAGGGGGAGGAGTAGCCTTAATGATTAGAGATGAAATCACTTCAATGATAAAGGAGGATATAACGAGAGGTAAGCAGCCAACAGAGACCTTATGGGTTGAATTAAGAAATAGGAAAGGATCTAAGAATATAGTGGGAGTTGTATATAGGACCCCTGGCAGCATCTCTGAAGTGCTAGATTGTATAAATGCAGAGATTAGACAAGCGTGTAAAAAAGGCATAGTGGTCTTAATGGGGGAATTTAACCTTCACATAGATTGGGAAAAGCAGACCAGCAATGGTCAGAAAGGTAGTGAATTTCATGAGTGTGTCCGGGATAGTTTTCTACAGCAGTATGTCCTAGAGGCAACAAGGGGGCAAGCTGTACTAGATTTAGTAATGAGTAATGAACCAGATTTAGTTAACAGCTTAACTGTGCGTGAACATCTATCCAATAGCGATCATAACATGATCGAGTTCAATGTAGTGTTTGAAAGGGGGAAAAAGTGAATCAGCTGCTAAGATTCTAGACTTGGGTAAGGCCGACTTCAATGGGATGAGACAGAGACTGTCCACAGTAAACTGGGCAAATCTGTTAATGGGTAAAACGACTGATGATCAGTGGGAAATGTTTAAAGAAACATTTAACATGATACAGAATCGGTTTATACCCCTGAGGGGTAAGAACTCTACTTGCCAAAAAAAACAGCCATGGACAACTAAAGAGGTAAGGGACAGTATAAAACATAAGGAAAGGGCATACAAAAAGACAAAAAATGGCACAGATCCTGGTGAATGGGAAAGATACAAAGATCAACAAAGGGTCACAAAACAGATAGTAAGGGCTACAAAAAGAGAAGATTAAAAGAAACTTGCAAGGGATATCAAAACCAATACGAAGAACTTTTATCGTTACATTAGGAAAAAGAGGGTGGTCAGGAGCAGTGTTGGCCCCTTAAAAACTGAAAGTGGGGAAATGGCGGACATGTTGAACAATTACTTTGCGTCAGTATTTACAGTCGAAAAAGAGGATAGCATGCCGGAAATCCCAAGAAAACTAATATTGAATCGGGGACAGGGTCTCGATAAAATTAACATGAGTAAAGCAACAGTAATGAAGAAAATAATAGCACTAAAGAGGGACAAATCCCCAGGACCAGATGGTTTCCATCCCAGGGTTTTAAAGGAAGTAGGTGAGCACATTGCAGATGCCCTAACTATAATCTTTCAAAGTACTCCAGATTCAGGAACTGTCCCTCTAGATTGGAAAATTGCACATGTCACTCCGCTTTTTAAGAAAAGAGAGAGAGGGAAACCAGGGAATTATAGACCAGTTAGCCTAACATTTGTTGTGGGGAAAATGCTGGAGTCTATAATTAAGGATAGGGTGACTGAACACCTCGAAATTTTCAATTAATCAGAGAGAGCCAGCATGGATTTGTGAAAGGTAGGTCGTGCCTGACAAACCTGATTGAATTTTTTGAAGAGGTGACTAAAGCAGCGGATAGGGGAATGTCAATGGATGTTATTTATATGGACTTCCAGAAGGCATTTGACAAGGTCCCACATAAGAGACTGTTAGCTAAGATAGAAGCCCATGGAATCGAGGGAAAAGTACGGACTTGGTTAGGAAGTTGGCTAAGCGAAAGGCGACAGAGAGTAGAGATAATGGGTAGGTACTCACATTGGCAGGATGTGACGAGTGGAGTCCCGCAGGGATCTGTCTTGGGGCCTCAATTATTCACAATATTTATTAACGACTTAGATGAAGGCATAGAAAGTCTCATATCTAAGTTTGCCGATGACACAAAGATTGGTGGCATTGTAAGCAGTGTAAATGGAAACATAAAATTACAAAGCGATATTGATAGATTAAGTGAATGGGCAAAACTGTGGCAGATGGAATTCAATGTAGACAAATGTGAGGTCATCCACTTTGGATCAAAAAAGGATAGAACAGGGTACTTTCTAAATGGTAAAAAGTTAAAAAACAGTGGATGTCCAAAGGGACTTAGGGGTTCAGGTACATAGATCATTGAAGTGTCATGAACAGGTGCAGAAAATAATCAATAAGGCTAATGGAATGCTGGCCTTTATATCTAGAGGACTAGAGTACAAGGGGGCAGAAGTTATGCTGCAGCTATACAAAACCCTGGTTAGACCGCACCTGGAGTACTGTGAGCAGTTCTGGGCACCGCACCTTTGGAAGGACATTTTGGCTTTGGAGGGAGTGCAGAGTATGTTTACTAGAATGATACCCGGACTTCAAGGGTTAAGTTACGAGGAGAGATTACACAAATTGGGGTTGTATTCTCTAGAGTTTCGAAGTATAAGGGGTGATCTGATCGAATTTTATAAGATATTGAGGGGAACAGATAGGGTGGATAGAGAGAAACTACTTCCGCTGGTTGGGGATTCTAGGAGTAGGGGGCACAATCTAAAAATTAGAGCCAGACCTTTCAGGAGTGAGATTAGAAAACATTTCTACACACAAAGGGTGGTAGAAGTTTGGAACTCTCTTCCGTAAATGGCAATTGATACTAGCTCAATTGTTAAATTTAAATGTGAGATAGATAGCTTTTTGGCAACCATAGGTATTAAGGGATATGGGCCAAAGCCAGGTATATGGAGTTAGATCACAGATCAGTCATATCTTATCAAATAGCGGAACAGGCACGAGGGGCTGAATGGCCTACTCCTGTTCCTATGTTCCTATAACAATAGCCAATACAACTTGCCTTTCAATTCTATGACACTCAAACTAATACTGTGATCAGTCTTTGTTTCTTATAAGGCTGTGACCATGGGACACAATTGTTATTTCAAGTGCATAAATGTCGGTCTGGATGTTCCTGTTCAAAGCAACCCCATAGTGCTTATAATGAAATAAGAATCTTTTCACATTATTTGAATGATATTAAAAGTGGGCACAATTTAAAGGGAGACTCACTTTAAATTACTGGGGGGGTTGAAAGGCTTTATTGCTTTTCCGTTCAGTGCTTACTTGTAGCCAGTGGTCCAGCGCTGCTTATCATTGACGTTTGCATGCAGCCTACTAATAAGTTGTCCTTTATTCCAGCTTTTAGTTCTTTACATTTAGGGCCAAGCAGATTTTTAAAAAATTCATTCATGCGAAGCAGGAAACCCTAGCAAGACCACACTTATTGCCCATCCACAGTTACCCAGAGAAGGTGATGGTGGGTCGCCTTCTTGAACTGCTGATGTTTGGTAGGAAATTCCAGCTGCGACAAAGGAACGGTGGCATATGACCAGTTGGGAGAGTGTAATACTTGGAGGGGATGTGGTGGTTCTGGTGTTCCCATGATGTTGCTGCTCTAGATGATGGAGGTAGTAGGAAAAGCGGACAGAACGGTGTGAATTTTGAACAAAACTCTGAATAACATCATTGCTCATTGCACTAACAACTCAATGATCGCCCTGTTTGGCAGGCTGCTGTTGACTGGAGCAACTTATCAATAATTTCTAGCACTCCAGTTAGCTATCTACGGTCACTCCAGAAACAGAAGAGTGCAACAGGTGCAACTCAACATCATGGCTGCTCCCCTGAACTCTTTTGACTAAGATCAAGTGAACTTCTTCGCTTATATACACAAGTGCAAATGGAAGCATTTGTTAGATAATGAGAAAGCCGTGGGCTTGCCCAATGCACACCAAAATAACTTTGCATGAAAAATGTAGTGCTATCCCTGTGGAGAAACACAGCTTGGTAAGAGTACAAGATTAGCTTGTAATTAGAGATGCATGTGGCAGGAAATCCATGCTCACAATTACTGGCTTATTATTAAAAACATAAAGGCCCCGAAATTCCTCAGGAGTTCCACCAGCCTCTCACTATAACTGCATTGGGAGACCAGTGGAACTCCAGGAAACCAAAGGAGACCCGCTGTTTTCTAGAGTTTTCCCCTTAAAAGGCAAATAATGGCCAGAGGGCAGAACCAGGGCAGGAGCTCCCAAAGGTGGCAATTCCCTGTTCCTCTGGCTGGCAGAGGATCTAGCCTAACAGCGGTGGCCAGTACACTGAGTCAATAGAGGCTCACTGGCCTCCACAAGGGTATATTTAGGACTCAACGGTGTGGTCGAGACCAGGCAAGCGTGCTGGACACCTAAAGGATGTTTTTTTTCCTAAATACCATCAGACCAGCTCTTTTGCTCAGGGTCTTGACAGGAAAGTTGTAAGGGTCTCATGGTGGAGGGGGGCAGTCTGGGAAACCGCCAACCAAAAGGCGGGTGAAGAACAGTTTCCATGAGCATAGGGCCGATGGATGCCAAGGATATTTGTGCTCGCCTGACCTGTGCTAATTAGGTGCCTCCTATTAAGCCCACAAACGCCTACAGGGTCAGCACTGGAGGGCACCATTCTCACGTAACCGCAGTGATCATGCCCCTCATATGTTCGGCCCCAAGATTATGAAATGTTATTGTGAAACTCCACTGCCATACGTTATTATGTCATCTCAATCAGCAGTTAATTGTTGACCTGTGCTTGGAACACCAAAATCACGTTATCAGGTCCCAGTGGCTATGGTTCCCAGTCTGATAACTGCTCTGGCCTTCTATGCTACTTACAAATATCAGCAAATGACCTTTCCGGCACAGATTCCCTCTCTAAGTGTGTCAGTCAGGTCACTGCTATTTAGCAGTGCATATCATTACAGAAAACTGCTTCCCAAAATCTCGGCCACTGCAGCTCAAACGTTATATCTCTGCAATTGCTTTCCAAAGTCGGGACTAAAAGGCTTACATTATGAGGGCAGGTTGTATAGACTAGGCTTGTATTCCCTTGAGTCTAGAAGATTAAGGGGTGATCTAATTGAGGTGTTTAAGATGAATAAAGGATTTGATAGGGAAGATAGAGAGAAGCCATTTCCTCTGGTGGGAGAGTCCAGAACAAGGGGGCATAACCTTAAAATTAGAGCTAGGCCATTCAGGGGTGATGTCAGGAAGCACTTCTTCACACAACAGGTAGTGGAAATCTGGAACTCTCTCCCCCAAAAAGCTGTTGAGGCTAGGTCAATTGAAAATTTCAAAACTGAGATTAATATATTTTTGTTAGGCAAGGGTATTAAGGGATATGGAACCAAGGCATGTAAATGGCTTTGTGATACAGATCAGCCATGATCTAATTGAATGGCGGAACAGGCTCGAGGGGCTGAATGGCCTACTCCTGTTCCTAAAGTCCTGTGAATGATAGATTCTGAGCATTGTTGAGGCATTTATCACTACAAGAAGCATCTTCAGGCAAAGGATATGCAGCTGTCATTGGTCTTGGGGCGATTGCTGGCATCGCTGGCTCTTCAGTGTTTCAATGCTGCCACACCATGTATGCTGGTTATTTCCTCCTTACAGAAAATCAACCACACTCTATCCCCATGACCAGTGTTTCCTTGTGGACCAGGCATTTCTGGACAGTTTTTCCTTGATCCAGGATTTTATATTAAAATGATTTTCCAAAGGCCTGGTTTTCGCATTGCACCAATGCAAAGAAAATGCAGGATAACCATAGGATAAAATAACTATTCTCAGGGGGCACTAAATCCTGGCAGTGGTGTTAGACACACCCTGGGCCCTGCACTATAACTGCAACTGGTGTGAAGTGAACTTTGTAAAGTTCCCAGGCAGTCATCATGTGTTGGAAATAGCCAAATGTTCTGAGAAATTTCCTCTAGTATCAAAAATTTAGTTGGCATCTGGATGCTGGTGAGGGCACACCATCCACAGATCTGTGCTTTGCCTGGCCAGACAGCAATCCGGAGTCATCAGTATAGCTCAGCACCGCTCTAAAGCAAATAGCTCTAAGATCTTCAGCATCCTGCTGTACAGTGGCTGCAACATTTATCATATTTACAAACTCCTTCCCTGCCTTGTTTTTTGCTGCTCTTTGTCACAGTTTTGGAACATTCTCTCTGGAGTTCCTCTGGGAATTCTTTTTCTCCAGCTAGGATTGAGTCAGAATAAAACCTACATAGAAATTACAATGAAGTAAAAACCTCTTACATCTGCTTCCTATAGTATATGAAATACAATAGTTGACCTCCCTACCTGGTTGCAGTATAAACAATTAATGAATTTGCATAACTTTTCAAGTAATGAGGTGTAGCATGACTTCTTAACAGATCTGGAATAATATTAATTGAATAAGGAAAAGTCAGAATTCAGAAAAGGTTAGACAAACACTTGCTGTTATGTTGTACTGTTGTGACAAAAATGCCACAGGCACAACAATTGCCTTGTTAGTTTAAAAAGCAGCTGTTTTGTAATTCTAATACCAGATGCAAATCTGCGCTGCCAGATTTTAAGCAAATCTCGAAAGGCTTTTTATTGAAATAAATATTTCTGAGAGGTGTTAATTAGACTGAGCATAAGGCTAGGTGAGTATTTGCAATGTGCGCAGGTAAGAGGCAACAGCAGCATGTAAATGAGATGTACAGTACCTGAGACGAATGCTGGGCCATCAGCTATAGTCAGGGCGGTCACCTGTCCAGGCGACAATCCACTTTTCATGAAATGTCTGAAAACACGCTGTGCATTTCCTGCTGGATTTGTTTGTGCATACATAGATCAGAAAGATCTACATTTGTTCACCCTGGCCAGTACTGGCAGTTGCTTCCATGCTTCATCCTTTGATCATCAGGAGGAGATGTGACAGAGGCTTTTAAAAATATCAAGGGCTTCGATAATGTAAATCGGGAAATATTGCAAAAAGTCAGTGAGCTGGTAATTAGAATACTTAAATTTAAGATTATCACCAAAGGAACAAAAGGAGAGGTTATGAGAGGTTTCTTCTAACGCAGAGGGTTGTTGGGACATGAGATATCCTACCAGAAACAGTGGTGGAAGCAGAATCCATAACAGCTTCTAAAAAGGAAGTGGATAAATATTTGAAAAAGAAAACATTTAAAAAGGTACGAGGAATGTGCAGGGGAATGATGGATTGCTTTTTCAGAGAGCTGGCACAGGAGTGATGGGCAGAATGGCCTCCTTCTGTACTGTAAAATTCTATGGGAGTAATTTTGACTTTGGGTCTTAGTGTAAAATGGGTGATATTGGATCAGCCGCCCATTATACATCTCTCCTGATCCAATATCGCTCGATTTACACGAACGCTCAAAGTCAAAATTACCCCTATAGTTCTACAATTACTCACAGGAAGACTGGCCATTTACCAGGACTTTCTAGCCAATGATAGAAAGAGATACATGGTACAAGTTGTACCCAGGTGGATCAGTCCCGCCTCTGTTATACTCGGAACTAAAATGTGTGCCTTGTTCGAATCCTTTTAAAAATAGTTGGTGACGAAGAATAAAAGGTTTAGCTCTGTTCACCTTATCTGTTTACCTATCCCCAGCAATGCTCTTTCATTTGTAAGCTCTGGCACAGTTTGATTTTGGACAGTGCAAAAGATGATAGCTCTGACAGTAACAGTTTACAGCACACATGGATAACTCCTAACTGTGAGTGCTTAAACACACAGCAGCAGGTCTACATGGGCAATTAAATGCGCATTAAAGTTGCACTGGAATGTGGCACAGGACGCTAAGTACATCATCACATAACAGTCATTTCATTTAGAAAAGTAATTCATTGTGATGTTTTGACAGGTGCTATTTAAGTGAGAGCACTATTATCATTATAAGTGACAACTCTATGTGGTTAGCAGAGTGTTCTAAAGTGCAAGCATCTACAAGAAAAATTATTTGTTTTTTTCATCATTATGACACCACATGCAAGTGCTGCTGGAAGATGCTGCCTGTGGCAGGGGTTGTGAACACCTGCTCATAAACTCAGGGTGCTTACTATGATAAGGTTGCAGAGAGGCAAGCATTTGGTGCTGAAGCTCTGTAGTTTAAACAGGTGGAACCACCATGCATTGGGGTTTGCTGTGCGTCCATGCTGTGGTCAGCAGGACATTTCACGGTGAGCTGTGGTACTTGGGTCTGATAAAGGGTCTTCACCTGAGACGTTAACTCGTCTGTTCTCTTCACAGGTGTGACACTGGATTTAAACCCCATGAAGTGTCAAATCAAAGCAGTATGAGAATACAGCTTCGAGGGAATCTCACTCGGCTTCATTCTAGAGTTAGATTGGTCCCTGACTCTGGATTTACGGTGCAAGTATAGCATTGATGTGATGTGGAAATTGCTTCCCAGCATCAATGCAACCTTAAACATGGTGATGGGCTTCTGCACATCAGGCTGATCCAAAAAGTGGTCTAATTTCAATTATTGGCCTCAATTTTAACCCTCCTCACCCAGCAAGAATGGTGTGTGAAGTCGGCCGAGACTCCCACTGCAGGCAAGCGAGGACCAAATTTAAATGCAAACGTCGCGGCCTGATGAAGTCACTGGTGCCACGTCATGATTTTAACGATGATTCAGGGGAGGCGTGGCCGGTGTCAAACCCAATAGCCGAACCATGGCGGAAGGTGCCGACTGGCCAGAAGAGGCCAGGGTAAGTTAACAAAAAATTACTTTTCTGTGAAATCCTTGTGGGCCAGGAGAAGCAGGAGTGCTCCCCTCAGGCCCCGCAAGGAGTCCTTGGGCCTCCCCTCTCAGCGCTGGCATCGGCTGCAAAAGTCCTTGCCCAGTGCTAACTTTATGCCGAGGACTGTTCCACTGGGTCCCTGACATCCTAAGGCTCCGGAGCCGATTTCTCACTCCCTCCCGCTGCCCTGACGTCAGCTCTGCTGTTTTCGGGAGACTGTCCTGGATTATTTAAATGTGGCTCAGGAGTTAAAATGGCCCGTCCGAACCCCAGTAAAAAAAAATCGAGGCCATTGTGTCATATGGATCAGAGTACTTTCGAAATGGTGATAAGCTCGAAACAGTGGAGGTCCAAAGAGACTCTGGGGTCCATGTACATAGATCATTAAAATGTAATGGACAGGTACAGAAAATAATCAAAAAAGCTAATAGAATCTTGGCCTTTATATCTAGAGGACTAGAATACAAGGGGGTAGAAGTTATGCCACAGCTACACAAAGCCCTGGTTAGACCACACCTGGAGTACTGTGTTCAGTTCTGGGCACCGCACCTTAAGAAGGATATATTGGCCTTGGAGGGAGTGCAGCGTAGATTTATTACAATGATACCTGGACTCCAAGGATTAAATTACGAGGAGAGATTACACAAACTAGGGTTGTATTGCCTGGAATTTAGAAGATTGAGGGGTATTTAACCGAAGCTTTCAAGGGGAACTGATAGGGTAGATAAGGAGAAACTATTCCTGCTGGTTGGGGAGTCTAGGACTAGGGGACATAGCCTAAAAATTAGAGCCAGGACTTTCAGGAGTGAAGTTAGGGAACACTTTTACATGCAAAGGGTGGTAGAAGTTTGGAACTCTCTTCCACAAACGACAGTTGATACTAGCTCAATTGTTAATTTTAACTCTGAGATTGATACATTTTTGTTAGCCCCATATCCCTTAATACCTTTGGTTAAGGCGGGTATATGGAGATAGGATACAGATCAGCCATGATCTCACTGAATGGTGGAACAGGCTCGAGAGGCTAAATGGCCAACTCCTGTTCCTATGTTCCCATGTCCAATAAGTCTGAACAAATGGAAAATATTTTGCCATTGACATTTTCTATTAAGACCATGGATAGCATGAGTTACCATGGATACTCAAAAATAAGCAAGTGTTCATTATGTAGTAGGACAAAATATAGATTTTGCTTCCTATCCACAGTAGTGTCAAATTAATTTGTAGTAATTAATTTCCTATATCTTATATAAACGCCCTTGTTTTTCTATTAGATCCATTGAAATTAAATTTGTTTATATCAGCAGGTAACATCATTCATCAAAACATTAACAGCTCAACTTTTTAGAGTAGCTGCAATTTCGGATTTAAAAGTGCTGTTCACTTCTGGTTTGTGGTAAGGTTATGCAAAATTCTTTATTGTTCTTTTGAACATATAGACACTCCTCCTGATTTTTATTTACATCAGTGCTTCTGAATATATTTAAAGAATGTTATAAGCCACAAAGACATAAATATCAGAAAATGTACAATGCAGAGAAACTTACAAGCCACATTAATGGTTTGTAAGAGATGAAACACTATGTTAAAATATGGAACTGTGCTTTAGCTGTCCTGCTGTGAAGCAGCATTGAACAGAGCGCCCAGTCTCCACAGGTACACTGTAAACAACGGGAAATCATCTGACAGATGAAGTACTGTCTCGTCTAATCTCTGCTGAAGTTTCTCCAGCTCCACACAATTCACAGCGGCGACTCCACTCTCTGCTGGCTTCTTGTGCTGCAAAAGCTGTTCCAGCATCCAAAATAGGTAGTAGACATTTTCATAGGAAGATACATCAAACTCTGCCTGATTATGGGAAGAAATATGGAACACCAATTAATGAAAATACCAACATGTGTCTAATATCAACTGGTGCCAGACACAATGGCCCCAATTTTAACTCCCCCTACCTGGTGGAAACCAGGCAGGAGGGAGGGTGCTGTTAAAATGAATCGGGGGACTTATCCATCCACTCCTTTCCCGCCCTATTCTGGCCAACTACAATGTTAAATTGCAGGTGGCAAGGGCACCTGGCCCAAGCAGGCGGGTTCCTCTTCAAATATGCAAATTGGGCTCCAATGTCATAATTGGGGCCCAATCTGCTATTTTAACTGGAGGCCTGAGCGGGGCAGCAGTGGTGGCTTCCCCACCAGTCCAAATTTGCCAGGAGCTGGATCAAAGGCCAAGAAGAGGCCCAGCAAGGTAAGTTAAAATTTTTATTTTAAGCTTCCTTGTGGGCCAGGAGGAGTAGGAGTTCTTATCCGGGTCCCACAAGCAAACTTTGTTCCTCCCTTGCCCCAGGCTTCACCGCCTCCGCCGATCGTGTATGGAGCTCCCCCCGAACCATTTACCTGACTGCCGTGGACCGTTCCCATGGGTCCCCAGCTAGTGGCCTCCTGGCGCTTGAATTCCCGACTCCCGCCCACCGGCCAGGCAGAGATTTCTGCCAGATTTGGGCGTGAGTTGGAGCCTGGATATTAAAATGAGGCCCAGGATTTAAAATCTCAACGGGCCTCAACATGCGAGCTTGTTGCTCTCGCACAGACCGATCCCGCACCGCGATAAAATCGGGACCAAGTCTTAAGCACAGACTTGTAGTGTTGGGCTTAAGATGGTTTTCATACATCACTATTTGTATTATTGATAGTGGCCTTGATGCTCAAGATCACAGAGGATGAGCTGATGTTTCACTCAGTCTCCTTGCTGAAGGAAAATATCTGACATTCAGTGACATAAACAAAAAATTGGGTTATAAACCATTCAGACTTTGAAGTGTTAAGAACGTATTAAAAGTCTAAGATGAGAAAAGGCCCTTTGACCCACCAAAGCCCATCCCTTTACAACCATCTCATTATAATATCCAGCTCCTATTTGAATGTTCCTGATATTTTTGATTCTATGGGGGTTAAATTCGCTAACCCCCAATGGGCATCACGATGTGTGATTAACCCGCGCCCGGTGCTTCTGATGCAGGCAGCATGAGATTTGTGCTGCCTGGTCATTACCATGATTTGTACATGCAGCCAGCGCTTCCCGCGCTATTGAGAGGCTGCACACACAAGCAGGAAGCCCGAAACGGGGCACGGCTAGCACTAATTAAAGGCAGCCTGCATCTCTTAAAGGGGAGGTGCACCGTCAACGAGAGCAGTGCAGGATGGCAGGCAGAATGGCTGGACCAGCAAAACAGCGCGCACCGAGGTTCTCGGACGACGCCCTGGAGGCCCTGGTGTAGGGAATGGACAAAAGGAGGGCTCATCCTGTATCGACAGGGTGGCAGGAGACCCTCCAGACACTAACTGCGAAGGCAGTGGCCCAGCAGGTGAATGCCAGGAGCATTGCACCACACACGTAGATGCAGTGCAGGAGAAAGTTCAACGATTTGACACGAGTGGTCAAGGTGAGTGAATGCAAGCGTCAAGCAGCGCATCCAACCAACTGCATCACTGCTCCACGTACACACCCCCCGTCACCCACCCATTAACAAACGCTGCCCATCTGTACGCAACGCTGCACTTTACATGCTGCATCTTACCCTCACATGGTACCACACTTGCAGACCACACAACCACCACTAACAGGTCAAACACACTGGCAGCTATTCCACCACAACAGGCACATCACCCAGACACCTTGCAGGATACTCACTGACACACTTCCCTCTGTCTTACAGGAGAAGGTGGTGTATAACAGTCGGCAGCAGGAGGGAGGACAGGCATGTCTACACTTCCTCACCCCCATGGAGGAGACAGTTTTGTGCATCATTGGGCGGGCCGTCGCTGCGGCCATGGACACCGGCAGTGCTGGAGGTCCCGATGAAGGGGTCCTCTGCATACCTAATTCTCCTTCTTGTTTCCCACGTCTCCTTCATCCCACAATCTTTTCTGACTCATGTGCTGCAGATAGTATCAGCATGCACGTCTTACTTACTCCTCTTCCCGCCAAAACTCAACCTTTGTCTCCCTTTGTCAATTCAGACACCCAATAACTGGAGCTGGCACCGTCCGAGGAGGAGGAGGACACTGAAGCTGCACCGTCACTCGATCTGACATTCACAGCTACCAGCTCAGATACCGACACTGCGCGTCCTTTAGAGGCTTGGTTAGAGGAGGGATCTACACTTGGTGAGACACCGTGCACAAGTGCGCAGGAGCCGGGGCGGGGGGAATGGATATCACAGGTGCCAGCTCGCTGGAGGGCGAGGTCGCACAATGGATCTGCTGCCAAGGAGTCAGATGATGATTTCAATGGGCCAGACTACAGATGTCGGCTGATGGACGTATACCACTAAATGATTGGTGCATTGGAAAGTCTGCCAGAAAGCCTGCACACAATGTCAAGGGCCATGGAGGGGTCCACCTCGAACTTGGAACAGGGCTTTGCGCAGAACTTGGAGCCCATCCTTACCCACATGGAATGGGTGGTCACCTCCATCAGTATACCTGTGGAACCCACCATGATGCAGTGTCTGATGGCTGACGTTGCAGCCTCCATTGTAGCAAAAACCGATGTCATTAAAGGTCTGCAAGCTTCGGTTGAAGCTCAGACTGCTATAATGGAAGCTCAGCCTACTGCTATCGTGGCTCTGGGTACCACTGTGCAACGAAGCTTCCAGGATGTCACAGCAGTTCAGCAATCCGTTCTCCAGCTGATTACCAGGAGTGCTGAGACGCTGCCCTGTGCGAGTGGCAGTGGCGCCATGGTAGTTGCACCTGCTGTCCTCTATCCGGACGACAGCATTCCCGCTCCCACTCCTGCCACAGCGAGTGCCCGTCAGCCAGCCAGGCAAGACTGTTGCAGCCCATGCAGAGATGATGCAGTCTGAAGCCGGGCCCTCCTGGCACAGGGCTGCTCGACGTCGTCCTCCAAGGCCATCTGCACTCTCCTCTATTGTAGCCTTCCACCACCCATGCTCCAGCCACTGGGGATGCACCTCAAATGACAGGCACACAAATGACAGGCACTAAGGGAACGCACGAGGGTGAATAGTCTCATTTTATTTGCATTATTTCATGTGCTCATTTATAAATGTGGATTTGAATTTGTGTTTGGTGGTGGTTTTTATTTCTGCGATGAGCTGAGGGAGGAAGCAATGTGTAATCATATGGAGAGCGATTTGATGCTCACGTGGGAGAGGACGGGTGGGGAGTGTAAGACTGTTGGTGTCTTGGGAGATGTTGTTCACGTTATTGATATCGCTCACGGATCAGGTGAGCACACAAAGCCCTGGCAGACAGGATCAGTGCTCCCTCCTCCACTTTCTCCCCCTCCTCTTCCTCCTACTCAGGGTCTTGCCGCATAATTGGTGGCAAGGGCTGTTCCCTCATAATGGTGAGATTGTGCAGCATGCTGCATACCACGATGAATCTGAACACCCGCTCAGCTGAGTAGTGCAGGGCTCTAACAGAACGGTCCAGGCAGCGGAATCGTTGCTTTAGGACGCCTATAGTATGCTCAATGACATTGCGTGTGGCAGCATGACTGTCGTTGTAGGCCTGCTCTGCACGTGTGCGTGTGTTCCTGAGTCATGAGCCACTTCATGAGGGGATAGCCCTTGTCACCCAGTAGCTAGCCTTTCACTTGCCGAGCCAGTTCAAAGATAGCTGGCATGTTGGACTGCCACATAGTGATGGTGTCGTGACTGCTGCCAGGGTAATGGGCATTGACCTCCATGATGCACTGCACGTGGTCACACACCAGCTGCACATTCAGGAAATGGAACCCCTTTTGGTACATGAAGATGGATGAGTTGACATGTGGTGCACACATGGCAATATCCGTGCAGTCAATGGCACCCAGCACCATGAGAAAGCCTGCAATGCGAGCAAACCCTCGTGCTCGCTCATTCTGCTTCTCTCTGTCAAGAAGGAATATAATGAACCTGTTGCGCCGTTCGTACAGACCCTTCGTGACCTCCCTTACGCAGCAGTGCACTGCACACTGAGATGTTGCACAGATCGCCAGCAGAGACCTGAAAGGATCCAGAGCCGTAGAAGTTCAGCGCCACAGTTACCTTCACAGCCACAGGCTGCATGCTGTCCTTGCCCTGCTCTGAGGCTGTTGTTGTGACTGCAGCAGATGACAGATTTCTGTCACGACCTCTTTGGTGAACATCAGCCGTTAGATGCACTGATCCTCGCTCATCTGGAGGTAAGAGTGGTGTTTCCTGAAGGCCTTCATGAGATATGGCCTCCTGTTCAGTGCCCTGCACCTCCTCCTCCCTCTCCTTGCAGCTTGACCTGCTCTGTGTGGCCTCTCTGCATGCTCCCAGTCGTGTTCTATGCCCAGTGGGAGCCCTAGCCGGCCACCCATGGTTGCCAGGAATCTTGTTCAAACACAGTTGTAAATTACCTGCCAAACCACTCTCAAATATGCTATAGCAACTCTCCAAGTATAAGAAGCTTCAACAAACACGTCCTGTTCTACCAGTAGCCAGAAGCAATACTCCAGCAACTAACCTGCAAGATCCCTTTAAATAGTGCTGATGGGGGGTCCTCCGCACACTCTAAGATATGTTCAGGTGTTTGTGGTTAAGACAATGCGTTGAGTGGAGTGTTAAGTGCCAAAATGGTGTCTATCACTTTAAATCAGCATTGCACACTGATCTAATGCATATTCTCCCTACCTTGCATGCTGCCGGCGTTCATTATCTGTGCATGCGCGAAACCCTTTACCAAGATGGCGTCCGGTGCACTTAACGCTAGAAACGTGCGCGCACATTCCGGACGCCATTTTGGAACTTTGGGAGAACGCGTAGTGCCTAAACAATGGGCACTACATGACGCAGTTTCGATCCCTATTACTCTGCCTAGGAGATTATTTCAAAAATGTATCACTCTTTGAGTAAAGTTCTTCCTGATATCTGATTTAAGTTTACTTGATTTGAAGTAATATTCTGGGGTTACCTTCTCTACACCATTTAATACTTTATATAATTTGATGATGTCCCTCTTTAATCAGCTTCTTTTTAGACTCTAAGGGGCCTATTTTCGGATGGCGGCGCGGGTACGTTGGGGGCAGGGGGCTCCTAAAATGGCAGAATCCCGGAGCAGGTTTGGAGTCCGTCTCCAACCCGCTGACTTCCGGGTTCCCCAGTGACGTGTTCGGGTGCGCTCGCAGCTCCCGCATGCGGGACTCCCACCGGTAATTAAAGCTGGCGGGATGCTACTTTAGGTAGTTATTTAGATACTTGAGGTACTTGACAGACCTCAATGACAGGAGATTTTGGCAGGGGTGCAATTTTGAAGGATCCTCAGTGTGTTTGCCGTGCTGTGGGAAACACTCCCTGTTGCAACAGACGTGTTTCAGCCAGCAGCAAGTGGGAGATGCAAAGGATTATTTGACAGGTGGGGGGGAACCTCATTTATTGCAGCAGGGCACTCTGTCACTGCAGACAAAGTTTTGGCTGCAACACCTTTGTCTTTCCACTCAAAATTCTTAATTTATACCCTAAACTCTGCTGTGCAAACACATTTATGTACTTTGCGGACCCCCTCAAACTCACACCGTCAGGATGGGGAGGGTGCCATAGCTGCATTCATCACTTCATCCAAGGACGAGCAACATTACCAGCCTCGCCAGGCATGCCGTCCACGTCCACCATGTGGAGCTCCACAACACAGTGCTGCGCCACAGGCACCTGCACAAAATAGTCGTGCAACTACACATACACCCACTGTAGGGTGACCCAATGGGTGGCATCAAGTGCGGGTGTTCATGGAGAACCTCATGAAAGGGACTTATTACACAAGCCAATGAAGAATGGCCAAGACGTGGCAGTAGTGGTGACAATAATAATATTAATGTGCCATTAACAAAAATCAAATATAAATTAAAAAATGACAAACCGTCGAACACGCTTGTGCATCCCCTTTATGCTCACAAAACATTTGCCGTACACTTCCGACTACTCCTACGTGGTGATTCCCCTGTGGCTGCAGCAGAGGTAATGGCAGGTTGCTCTTGGTCATGCCCTGACCGATTAGATGCTTTGGGCCTACGCCCTCTGGGTTTCGGTGCCCGTGAGGGCCCCTCCAAAGACTGCTCCACCTGCACCTGTGTAGGGGCAGACTCGATCTCTTGGAGAAGAGGCAGCATTGCGGGTTCGGTTGAGAGGGGGGCAACGGGTGAGAAGTGAGAGCGCTTTGAATGGCGTCCCCACTTCCATGTCTCCTTTCTTCATCATCCCTCCCCTGGGCCAGGCCCACATCACTCCTACCACCCAGCTGGACGACAGTTTGGAGGAAATGTGTGAAGCCTTGTAAGGCCAGTGCTATTTGGCTTGAGTGAGGGATGGTGACGTGGCCAACTGCTGAATGCATTGGTTTGGGTGAGGCTGACCGTGAAAGAGATGCATCAGAGGGTGAGTATGAGACAGAGCCATGACATTGTATGAGGATTGGGTAGTGTGGTAGTGGTGGGATGAGTACTGGGTAGGTGAGTAAGTGAAGGTAAGTTGAGGATGTGCTTTGAGTGGGTGTGAGGAGTGATGTGATAGAGTAGTGTTATCATAAGACCATAAGAGATAGGTGCAGGAGGAGGCCATTCAGCCCCTTGTGCCTGCCCCGCCATTCAATGAGATCATGGCTGATCTGATTTTTACCTCAACTCCACTTTCCCGCCTTTTCCCCATATCCTTTGACTCCCTTGCTGATCAAAAATTTGTCTAACTCAGCCTTGAATGTATTCAATGACTCAGCCTCCACAGCTTTTTGGGGTAAAGAATTCCAAAGATTCACGACCCTCTGGGAGAAGAAATTCCTCCTCATTTCCATCTTAAACGGGTGACCCCTTATTCTGAGACTATGCCCCCTAGTTTTAGATTCCCCTATGAGGGGTAACATCCTCTCAGCATCTACCCTATCGAGTCCCCTCAGAATCTTGTATGTTTCAATAAGATGATCTCTTATTCTTCTAAACTCCAATGAGTATAGACCCAACCTGTTCAATCTTTCCACATAAGACAACCCTTCCATATCCGGGATCAACCTCGTGAATCTTCTCTGAACTGCCTCCAATGCAAGTATGTCCTTCCTTAAATAAGGGCACCCGAACTGTATGCAGTACTCCAGGTGTGGTCTCACCAGCACCCTGTACAGTTGTAGCATGACTTCCCTGCTTTTATACTCCATCCTCCTAGAAATAAAGGCCAATATTCCGTTTGCCTTCCGGATTACCTGCTGCACCTGTATGTTGACTTTTTGTGTTTCATGTACGAGGACACCCAGATCCCTCTGTACCGCAACATTTTGTAGTATTTCTCCATTCAAATAATATTTTGCTTTTTTATTTTTCCTCCCAAAGTGGATGACTTCACATTTTCCCACATTATATTCCACCTGCCAAAGTTTAACCTGTCAGTATCCCTTTGCAGACACTGTGTCCTCATTGCAACTTGCTTTTCCACCGATCTTTGTATCATCAGCAAATTTGGCCACAAGACACTCTGTTCCTTCATCCGAGTCATTGATATATATTGTAAATAGTTGAGGCCCCAGCACTGATCCCTGTGGCACCCCACTAGTTACAGATTGCCATTTTGAAAATGACCCTTTTATCCCGACTCTTTGTTTTCTGTTAGTTAGCCAATCCTCTATCCATGCCAGTATATTATCCCCAACAACATGAGCTCTTATCTTGTGCAGTAATCTTTTATGTGGCACCTTATTGAATGCCTTTTGGAAATCCAAATATACTGCATCCATTGGTTCCCCTTTATCCACTCTGCCTGTTACTTCCTCAAAGAACTCTAATAAATTTGTCAGACACGATTTCCCCTTCATAAAACCATGTTGACTCTCCTTGATTGCATTATGAGTCTCCAAATATCCTGCTACTACTTCCTTAATAATGGATTCTAGCATTTTCCCATGACAGATGTTAGGCCAGCTGGTCTATAGTTACCTGCTTTCTGTTTCACTCCCTTCTTGAATAGAAGTGTTACGTTTGCGGTTTTCCAATCCGCTGTGACCTTTCCAGAATCTAGTGAATTCTGGAAGATTACAAGTGTTGGCATGTACAGAATGAGTTGGGGGGTGGGGGCGGTGATGTGGAAGACAGAGTGTAGGAGAATGAGTAAGTGTACTCACTTTGGCTGACCTACTTAGGTCATTGAAGCGCTTCCTGTACTGGATCCAGGTGCGGGAGATGTTGCTGCTGCTGCTGACCTCCTCTGCCACCTCGAGCCACGCCTTCTTGGTGGCAGAGATAGGCCACTTCCTCCCATCCGCCGGGTAGAAAATATCCCTCCTCCTCCTCACCCCATCCAGTAAGTCCTGGAGTGAGGCATCAGTAAATGTAGAAGCAGCCTTTCCCTTGGGCTGCTCCATTCTATAATTTTGGTTCTTTGCTGCAGGAGCAGCATTGGAGGACTGCCCCTTTAAATAGGGCTCCTCCAGCTGACAGCCTGTGATGTGGGCACGCAGCCCGCCTGCTGTGCAGGTTTCCGACGGGAAACCCGGAAGCCACGTTAAGTGGCTTCAATTTACCCGCGATCGTGTGGGAAACGGACGGATTTCACTGGGCGGGTTACCCACGCGCCCAGTTGCCCCCCCACTGCCTTCCTGCCTCCCTGGTAATATTGGGCCCTAAGAGTGTGAGCCTCTCTATTATTTAACTCATTTGTTCTCACTTAGGATCAATGTTGTTCATCTTCTCTATATCCTTTCTCATGCTTCTATGCTTTTGGTAACCTGGTGATCAGAATTAAATACAGAACTCCCAAGTGTAGTTTGATCAGTGACCTGCAAAGCCCCAGCACAGCTTCTGTAAACTCCAACTCTACTCTTCCAGCTGTATATCCTAGCATTCGATTTGCTTTTGTAATTGCATTATTACATTGTCCAGAATATTAAAAGTGATGAGTTTACTATCACTCCCAGATCACTTTCTAAGTCTCCCTTTGCTGATTCAATCCCATTCATTGTGTTCCACCTTTCTCAACCAATGTGATATACTTTACATTTATCAGTGTTTAATTGGTCATTGGTCTCCCTGGTTGATTCACATGAGCAGGAATACAGTATTTTCTCCATTATAAAACTAACTTGCTTGAGCCAGTCATAGAGATTGGAAAAGACTCTGCACTCCATCTGGTCAGTCCCAAAACTAATACCTCTCAATTGGCTACTCCCTCAATGATCTGTTCAATTCTCCTTTAAATGTTTCCACACTATCTGTCTTTCACTGCCCCCCTGCACAGTCCACTCCCACAGTTCACTACCCTATGCTTAAAGTAGTTAAAACTAACCTGTCTGCGCACCTTGCTCTTCTAAGCTAGAGCTCATGATCCCTGGTTCTAGAGTTTGTGGCAATCTTAAATATATTATCAGGGTTCAATTTATCTGTTTGCTTAAGAATATTTAGTCTGATTCAGGAGTTTTACACAAGAGCCAAACGTGAGCTGCGGGGCAGAAATAACAAGAAATGACTTTACTGTTTGACTGCTAGCTCAGATCCATTGATCAGATGTATTAAGCCTAACAATTGCAAGCAACTCTCACTTCGGGCTCTGCTTCAAAAATTCTACTCTGCCTAGGGCTTTTGGAGAGCAGGGTAGGGACATTCAAAGATTCATCTACAAGTACAAACATTCAGGGATCATACATTCACATTCAAAAAGTTCTCTTATCTTGATTAACAGAACTTAAAAACATCCTACAACCAAACTAAGTATTGAAGCAGTTTTAAAGGAACAGCTGCCAGCATTTCTCCATTTCCAGTTACGAAAGATGCCTTATATTAGTTCTAATGATAATTTTCATGGAATAAGTTATTAGACAATAACAGTAACAACTTGCGTTTAAATAATGCCTTTAACATATTAAAATGTCCCAAGGAGCTTCAATGGAGCATTAGCAAGCAAAATTTGACACTGAGCTACATAAGGAGATATTTGGATAGGTGACTAAAAGCTTGGTCAAAGAGATATGTTTTAAGGGTCGTCTTGAAGGAGGAGAGGTAGAGAGGCAGAGAGGTTTAGGGAGGGAATTCCAGAACTTAGGGCCTAGGCAGCTGAAGGTATGGCCGCCAATGGTGGAGGATGAAAATCGAGGATGCACAAGAAGCTAGAATCAGCGGAGCGC
This sequence comes from Heptranchias perlo, assembly GCF_035084215.1. Taxonomy (NCBI): domain Eukaryota; kingdom Metazoa; phylum Chordata; class Chondrichthyes; order Hexanchiformes; family Hexanchidae; genus Heptranchias; species Heptranchias perlo. Next base: position 63,428,348 of record NC_090332.1, read on the forward strand.
AGAGATCACGGAGGGTCGTGGGGCTGGAGGAGGTTACAGAGATAAGGAAGGGCGAGGCCATGGAGGGATTTGAAAACAAGGATGAGAATTTTAAAATTAAGACATGACTGGACCGGTAGCCAATCTAAGTCAGCGAGCACAGGGGTGATGGAAGAATGGGACTTGGTGCGATTCAGGATACGGGCAGTTAGGATAGCCAAAGTATTTTAATGTGTAGTTGTTTCATCGTACACTTCAACTTGCAGGGAACACCTGAAGGAACCATAAAACTTCTGAGAAAAATAGACTTCAAAATCTCTAACTTTTTAACTTCTCGCAGGTGAGAAGAGGAATACATTAATTCTTTTTCTAGAATTTCCTCGCTATCTTCAGCACGTAAGCTGTTATTACGCTAAAAAAGATCGAGGAAACTCACATTTAGCGCATTACGCCACTTATGCATCTTTAATGCGATGGACGTGAGCTTCCTTGGTCTTTTTGACCATCTGCCCACCCAATCCCTGTGGGGCTCATTTGCATTGGTGGTGCTGTGCTGTGCCTGAGATTTTCCTGGTTTTACGCCGCTACTGCACTCTGAGAAAGTTAGACCCATTTAAAAAACCGGCATAGTTGCTCCCCCCAGGCACCTGATTCAGGCAGAAGTGAGGGGTTTGAGCTTTGAAAAGACTCCAAACTTTGCGTCATGATTTCTGGCTTCACAGATGTTTTTTCAACCTGTTTTTTCAGTTTTGCTCTCTGAGACTTGCACTTGAACCTTTGACAGTGGTCATACCCAACCCCTACAATTTTTGAACCCTCCATACCTTATGCCCCAGCCTCCCCACATACTCAGAACAACTTTGGAAAAAGTATGGCATTCCCCAGAGACATATGTCTCTGTGCCATCCTTATGGAGAGGAGGAACAGCAGAAAATGGAGGTGAGGAGAATCAGCCAGTATGGCACAAGGCACCAGCCCACCAGGTACTACCCTCCACGGCATGTCTATAGTCAGCACAAGTCCTTCGGGGTCATCTTGGAAGAGCTTTGTGTTTGAAGGGTGCAATCGTTTAAGGCTGCCATTGCACATCTGTGCAACCTTCTTTGTGACGATCTTCAGCCTCACTCCACTGCCAGAACGGCTCTTTCTGTCGCTATGAAAGTGACCACTGCCTGAATGTGTTTGGCACTGGGTCCTTTCAAGGTACATCACCACCCAGGAGACTGTCCCTTCTATCTTCCACCTCTTCCAGGAAGGTTTGCAGATCTTCCAGTGAACAATTCACAGCACTTTGGCGAGAGGCTGCCCTGTTATGATGCCCCATGGGCACAGCTGGCCTGTGACTGCTCATGGTTCTGGGAAGACGCATTTCAGATGAGGGTGGCACGTGCCTTAAGTGGACAAAATACAGTGGGGTCAAGGAAAAATACTCTGCAGCCTCCCTTTGCTGTCCCCGAGTGCTCTGATAAAGACTGCAGTCTTTAGAGGCTATGCCATTTTTGCACTGAAGTTTCCTGGGGCCTAGGCTGCTCTCTGTGCTTTTACAACACAATTAAGGAAGAACTTACACCAATTCGTATGCAAATTAACTTATCTAGGAAACTTGCATCCAACTCCCTCTGCTGGTGGACAGTGTAACTTTCTGGCTTAACATTGGCGCAATGGACATGGAGGAAATTCAGGACCGATGTTTATTTGTCATTATAGGTTCTGACCTCACATTTGATGGTGCAACCACTAAATACGTTCTATTGGCAACAAAGTTAAAATGGTAAACTATACATTATTAATCCCCCGCAACCCTGCTGCCTGTCCTCAATAAAAGAAAATCCCAAAGTGTTTGCTACATCCCTACTGGAAATATCAGATATTCCTGCAATTTCTGTGTAAAGTTGAAAAGAAGGTGAGGCAGTAGAACTCTGCAAAGTCTGTGTTATCTCTGAATTCATTATTGCTTCTGTTTGTTATCCTGGGGGGGGGGGGGTGGAATGATAGCAATTCATGCTGTTTGCGCAGTATGATAGTCTGTTTTGATTGTTTTCTTTGGAAGTCTTTGTGCATGCTCTCAGCAGCAAGTCTGTCATATCCTGCCTCGCTCTGTTATCTTCTTGGGCATCATTCTTAACAGTTTGATTACAATGACTCACTGCCAGACTGCTCCTCACTGCAGCTGAATTTTGCTTGCCAACTCATAATCTACAGTAGATAAAGAAGGTCACAAAGCAAAGAAAACGTTAAAAGTTTGTTGGACAAGGACTATAGATCTGATCTTGCATTCTGACATTAATAGGAACACCCCAAGTGGTTAGAATTTAATTATTTTCTGTTGTTTCCCCAATAGCTTTGATATGTAGCTTTCACAAGTTGTCAGTGACAGTTTCTCATTGTGCTGAATAATACTACTCCATCATCTTGCTCTAGTCTATTTCCACAAACGTATTCACAGGAAATTAAATCAACTGGAATGAAAACATTGACTTTTGTTCATGATGTATTGCAGAAACCATGAAAAAAGAATAGCAAATGTAGCATGAATAGCAATTCAAATGCTGAGCCTCTTCACTGAGACTAATGCAACAGACAGTTTGATAGCTCCCATTTCAGTGCTACCTGCTTACAAATGTGGAAAACCATAAAGAGATGCCTGACCATATTAACTTTCTAATACACCTAAACCATAAATGTGGACTTGACCATATTAATTTCCTAATACCCTTAAAACAAAAAAAAGAAATGCATGATGGATAAGTTGACCATGTTAACTGACCAGCTGAATATAATAGAAAGCTTATGTTTTAGTTCTCACCAAAGACACACAGAAGAGCTATTGTTTGCTTATGTGATAATTGTCTCACTAACAGAAATGAATGACCATATAGCCTTGAGACTGAGTACAGAACTGATAATAAAGACAGTTTCTTCGGGGAAAGCCACTTTCCCAGACCTGTGTCCAAACATCATGAGGCAGTCATGAGGAACCAGAGGGTGGGTTCCCTATTTTGATTGACTAACCACTTGAACCAATAAAGAATGTACATGTACGCCCATATTCTATGATAGACAGACATTACTAATTAAACTGTATAAATGTGAACTGTTTCCTATGTTCAGGGAAGAGGTTGTTCTGACCATTGTTTAGAACACAGCTTCCCTTGATATCAAGTTTCTTTTAATTAAAATTCTTATTTGTCTGAAAATAAGTGTTTGGAGTTAATGCATTGTATATAATACGTAATTAAGTTTTCGACAGTTCTTGGAGGTCCCACCGAGATCGCTTGTGATCCCCGGTAAGTACGGACACATGTTGTCTGTGCGAGCCCAGTCACACTGCGATTGATAAGTATATGCATTAACTGATGTGACTAATTCTTCTGTTTGCCTTTAGGAATTGGAAGGCGATCATAGGAAATGTGTTTCGTATAGACAAGGAGAAAAAAAAAGGGAAAAAAAAAAAGAGAGACGCGCGACAGATTACTCGATATTGTCAGCTGCAGTGTTGTAGTAACGGGCTGAGAGCAATAACGGAGTAGATCTGTGATACCGGTGATTACTAGAGTGACGTTGAGGTTGCTGTAAGGACCAACAGACTGTCAGCTGCTAGTGAAAAAAAAAGAGGCGCAGGAAAAGAGAAAAGGTAACCAGGTCACAGACTTGTTTAAAAATTTTAAGTGTGAAGTTGTAATTTGGACAAGCGCAGACTAGATGTTGCGTAATTCAGAAAAGTGTGAAATTACAAGTCTGTAGTGGCGACAAACGCAGACTGGTGTGGATGTCGCTGATTTGGAAAAGTGTGAAATTCTGGTTAACCTAAATTAAGTGTTTAGATAGAAACACTAATAGTGTTCCCCCTTCTCAAAAGGAGAAGCACTTCAAGGAAGCAGTGTTCCCCCTTCTCAAAAGGAGAAGCACTTAAAAGAAGCAGTGTTCCCCCTTCTCAAAAGAAGAAGCACTTATAGGAAACAGTGTTTCCCCTGCTCAAGGGGAGAGGCACTTTTGAAAAGAATCTTGTGTAAGTCAACTGATTCAACTAAGTGCAGACGTTTCTCTCACGCACCTAGCCTGAGCTGGTTAAAAAGGCCAGGACCTTCAAGTAGGTGTAGAGAACACATGACGTCTTGTCCGATCAGCTGAATTATCAAGTGTGGATAGGAGACCGTTATATCGTTGTGTAGTATATTGTAGCGATTGTAAATAAAAGCTATGGGTGTCAGCACATGCAAAATCCCTCCAAAGGGAACACCTGCTGCTTACAAGTACAGAAACTTTGGGAAAGAAACAACTGACGAGTTGATAGTTTGGTCCAAATGGACCAGGACTAAAAAAAAATCCTTTTCCCGAAGACGGCACATTTAATATGGATAGAATTAAGTGATTAGAAAAATGTTTAAAAGACAGAGACCCGAAAAAGAAAGGTTCTTTTGTTTTCAGTGTACTGTCTCTTTAAAAAGCCTGTCCTTATTGTGAGTGTTTTCTGTCGGTGTTGTGGGCCACGCCCCCTTCTTACTGCGTCTTACGTGTTTTCTTCTTTTGTGTAATGTATCTGTTTTGTCTTGTGTTTAATTCTGATATTGCTGAATTAAAATTGGAGTTATTGAGGTTAAGTGACCTATTAAATTCTGGTTCTTATAAAATGTGAGCATGTTAAATTCCAGACATGGGATCTTCACAAAAAAAAAAATTGGCATTTTGAATTTTTATCTTGTGATTGGATGTGGTTTACAAAAAAAAGGTTAACAAATAAAAAATAACGGGACAGATATAAAAAAAAAGCTATCTGGTATCACCGTGATAGGAAAAGTCGGAAAGCTGGAACAGCTCGGAGAGTTGGTTATAATCATACCCACTAAAAGCATGTGAAAAAAAAAATGAATTGGAAAGCTATAGTTGTGTATGATGAGCAAATTATAAAACTTACAAAGACTAACTATAAACTAAAATGTACGATGGGAGATGTTATTTCCCGGTATGAATTTTTTTTTAAAGAAAGAATTTATGTGAAAATTACGTTGACGTATGCTGAGAACGCTGCGTGAATCTGATATCTGGCTCCGTCGTTTTGTTACTGAAAAAAAAAGTTAACCCTTTCCAAGGACACCGACATCTGTTTTCAATTCACCAAGCAACAACCTTTGCATTTATATAAAATAATTGACAAAATGAGGTTTAATTGTAAAAGAAAAGATAAAGTGCAGCTTTAAAGAATTACAAGTTACAGTTGCAGGATGATCTCTGGTTATAAATTAATTTGATCTTCTTCAAAGCATTTTTGTGCTATTGTGATCGATTCTTCCCCTACCCCTTAAGGTTTTTTTACAAGCAATAAATAAATCTACACCCTCTTTCTTCAGGGTGCATGGTGAGGATCCTTGAATCCTCCTCCCCTGAGGGAATAAAAAAAAAAGAGACGGCGATAATGATCATATTGGATTTTAATTGTCGTCTGAAGGATAAGATTAGGGAAAAGGCTGTTTGCAAAGTTAAAGCAGAGTCTGAAAAGAAAGTAAAGAAGCTGCAAGCAAACAAGTTGGTTAATAAGAAACATTGGAGAAAACACTATGATTAAAATAAATCTCAAAAATAGTGTGCAAAATATATAGTGTAAAGCAATCCACAAATGTGAGAAGTGAAAAAAAATCAGTCAAACCTGTGTGAGGAGAAAATTTGAAGCCAAAATCAATTTGCTGAGTGTCTGGCGGGATGGGGTGGAATGTAGAAACTTAATCTCAGAGGGAGAAGTATCACATTACTGCTACCACGAGAGAGCCAGTTAATGTTAACCCCTTCCATCCCAAGAAGCCAGACTGTCATGCCAAGAGCAGTTCAAACAGATAGAAATGACCCAGTCGGTTGAGAACTGTTTGAGGCTTGCCCAGAACACAGGTGAACATGAGGTAACAATTGGTATAGGTTATATTATTAAATTTGACCCAATTACTCGGAAATGCCAAAGGCTACAATTGACTGAGATATAAGTTTCCACACAGACAATGCTACAGTGAAAACAATTGATAAGAAAGGAATGTAAAACAAATCGTATGAAGAGAAAGCATAGGTTAGACAATTGGAAGTCCATTACTTGAGCTATGTACTGACAAAGGGTACTAAACGCCTATCAGTTTTACCCCGCCACAGTATGATAAGGAAGTTCGACAAGTTCTGGGGCTATTCAATTTTATTTGAAACTATTCACGAATAATAGCTCCAATACAAGATCTGACCAAAGAGGGGAGACCTTCCCTGACAAATTATATAACTCGCATTGAGAATGCTAAGAAAACTCAACAATTAGATCAACACCTCCTAACTCAAGTGTTAAAACAAAGTGCGACATGAAATGGAGGTGGACATCGTAAAAGAGATAGACAAATATGGAGATGTAAAGATCTGTGATAAGTGATATAGCAACTGCCTTTAATACGGGTGCCTCAGTTGTTAACACCATTGATTTGGCAACATTAGATCAAAAGGTCAGAGATTTAGGGTCTCGCATTAAAGATATATTTAAAAAATAAATGAAAATACAGATAAGGAATTGTCTGAGGATCAAATGCTGACCATACATTTGCAAAGGATAGCTACAGTGCTAGAAACACATGCCCAAACCATTAATAAATTAATAAAAGAGGAATATAACGTATCTTAGCAGGCGGCTGCTAATGACATCTGCAGTACATTTGGTAACTGGATTGTGGAACAGACACGAGAGAACCTAGCCCAGATACAGGCAGGGGAAGTACCCTTATGGATAACGAATCAACAAACTGAGGGTGAACCTGACCTGTGGGCATGATGGAGGTGGTACCTCCAAGCGGCTGTTTGCAAACAAGAACATCACTCCTTGCCTATTCAGGGCAATGGTGCGGGTGTACCCCACTCAAGTGGAGTGTAAACCTGACGGAGGAGGGCTCCTAGGGTTGGTACTAGTAATACTGGTGATGGCACCCGAAACCCAGGGACGAGAGGTGTACCAAGTACAGAATATTGGGGTAGTGAAGGACAGAATGCACATATCCCATCACAATATGTTACCATATGCTGTAAAAAATAAATAAAGGGAATTTGTCTGGAACAAAATTAAAGGGATGTGTTACTTGACATGCTGTCACTGTATGTCCACATAGTGTTGGACACAGCCCAGAAGCACAGTGTGGGTTTAACAATACCGGTACCAATCAGGATATTAACTGTACCATGGAGGCCCTAGAGGCGGATCTAAAACCCACTCAAGTGGCATATGCCGGAGAGGGCGAATACTGTGTTACAATTAATTTGAAAACATTTAAATATGCCAATCTAACTTGTGATATTTTAAGTCCAGAATTCTACTCCATTCCTGAAGTCCTGGTTCGGATTGCACCCGAGGAACTGGTAGAGATACACCGGCATAACCTCACCACCTTACAAGTTTCTGAGGATGTCAAAAAGGACTTAAAAGAATATCAGGACACATTTTGGTATCTGACACCCCTGTTGCCTAAATACTTGAAAGCATTGCGAATGGAGATACGCCTCTCCCAGAAGGTTTATTATAACCTACAACAGGACAATAAAAATATTAAGCATGACATTGACCAAATTAAAGTCACCACTTGGTGAGATGACCTCTGGAATTGGGGACTGAATATACAGATCCATCCTCAGATTAGATTCATTTCACATGTATTAGTCGTAGTGCAGTTTGTTGCAATATGATTCTTGATTTTCATGGCATGTAATAAATGTAAGCAGAGGATGAAGGGTTTGGCAAAGATAGTAAAACAGAGCCTGGGTGAGAATGTCCCCATTGTCTCTGTGATTTCAACTAAGAACACATCTTATGGTACCGGGAGTAGCACCCGCTGGGGTAAGGTGCAAGTAAAAGGGAAGACAATCATAGTTTGATAGGATTATCAGATGCTCTGCCTCTCTTCCACCCGGACTGGTGGCCAACACGAAGGGAACCTGGTTAAGATGAGGTACAGCATCTAAGAGGATATTATAGGGATAAAAATTTGGATTAAGGGATAGAAAGGGGTGGGTCCCAATCTCGAGTTCAAAGGTCAGGCTTAGTAGTTGATTAATTAACCCATAAATCCCCATACAAGGACCCCGGCGGTGGCATACCAGAAAAAAAAACTGACTGATTAATTAAACTGTTATAAGAGACTGTTGCAGCATGGCATGTCCTAAACTGTTAGATCATTTGGGAATAATTGGCTCGGCATGTCTGATCGTGTGGGTGGGAATTGGCATAGAACCTGTTACAACCCCTGCTGCAAGTAGACTCAATCGTGTTTCAAGGGAACTGCATGTCAATGCTTTTTAATATATGTCATATATGTATGCAAAGCGTCAGGGTATCTCTAGTTGCTGGGTGTGCTCACATATCCCAATTCAATCCAAGGGAGGCATTCCACTCAGACCAGTCCCCCTAACTTCCCAAGAAATAGCGGAGTGGGTAATAAATCAAATTGAAATTAATGGGAACAGAATGCGAGATAGTGGCTGGATGAGCGCGAGAACAAGTAAGACAATGTTTGTGAGAAAGCAATGGAAGGAGTACACAATCACAACAAAATATGAAACCAAATTTCGGGGGTGGTACCCACCTAATTACGATCGGACTCGTAAACCTCCTTTTCTAATACACCAAGAACTAATGGAGCAATATGTTTGAGTAAGAATTCAGTAGGGGGTGATATAATGGGATGGAGTAATTGCACTCAGTATATAAATATGACAGAAACCAGTATCAGTAGTACCATCAGATGGAAGCCTTGCACAGGTGGCCAAATTTACATAAATAGAATAAACATAAAGAATTCCCCTGCAATTACTGCGTATAATGAAACCTACTTTATTTGTGGCCACAAGGCATACCCATGGTTGCCTCAAAAATGGACAGGATCATGTTACTTGGGATATGTGATCCCATATGTCCGACACTCATCATCCCTGCCTCAATATCCTACTGGGCAACGAGTAAAGAGGGTAATTACTGAGGCTGACCGATTCTGGGCCATTGCTTTCCCTAGGTGGGGAGTGAGCATGGCCACCAGAGAAATTATTAAATTAGCCAAAATCTGGGAAATAGTTGCTAATGATACGGCAGAAGCCTTAAAGGAAATAAGCGCAGAAATGATAGCCATTCGTACGGTCACCTTACAAAACCGTATGGCCCTTGATTACCTATTGGCAGAGAAAGGAGGAACATGCGCACTAATTGGATCTGAATGTTGTACCTACATACCTGATAGTTCAGAGAATATTACTAATTTGGCCGATCACATTCAAAGGGAAGTTGAGAAATTCAAGCAGCCCCCTTCGTTCACTGTTTGGGGCTGGACAACAGGATGGCTGGGTTCTATTGGGACTTCTCTAGTTCAGGGACTAGTCATATTTGTTGTTATAATTCTTATAGCCTATTGCTTTGTCAAATGCTGCTGTGTTATGATGTCCAATCTGGGTACACATATAGCGCCCACAAATTTGATGGTGCAAGTAGGGGTGACACAGGATGAGGTGCAGGAGGAGTTTGAATGTCTGAGTGGAATAATGCTCTATTAGAGTATTGTCCTTTTTTATAAAGGTCAAAAGGGCGGAATGTGGAAAACCATAAAGAGATGCCTGACCATATTAACTTTCTAATACACCTAAACCATAAATGTGGACTTGACCATATTAATTTCCTAATACCCTTAAAACAAAAAAAAGAAGAAATGCATAATGGATAAGTTGACCATGTTAACTGACCAGCTGAATATAATAGAAAGCATATGTTTTAGTTCTCACCAAAGACACACAGAAGAGCTATTGTTTGCTTATGTGATAATTGTCTGACTAACAGAAATGAATGATCATATAGCCTTGAGACTGAGTACAGAACTGATAATAAAGACAGTTTCTTCGGGGAAAGGCACTTTCCCAGACCTGTGTCCAAACATCACGAGGCAGTCATGAGGAACCAGAGGGTGGGTTCCCTATTTTGATTGACTAACCACTTGAACCAATAAAGAATGTACATGTACGCCCATATTCTATGATAGACAGACATTACTAATTAAACTGTATAAATGTGAACTGTTTCCTATGTTCAGGGAAGAGGTTGTGCTGACCATTGTTTAGAACACAGCTTCCCTTGATATCAAGTTCTTTTAATTAAAATTCTTACTTGTCTGAAAATAAGTGTTTGGAGTTAATGCATTGTATATAATAGGTAATTAAGTTTTCGACACATTGGAGTATATAATTCTACTGTTAATATTCTTCAAATAATTAAACAGGTACATAAAACAAACATAATACTGTATCTCACTGAACAATTTCAATAGAATAAATGTCTATGTTTGCCAACATTTGACACTTGACAATGCTCAGTAAATGCAGAAGACCGCTGAATTGCAGTGAGAAAGAAAGGCCTTGAATTTTTATTGGACCTATCACATCCTTAGGACAACTCGAAGCACTTTACAGCCAATAAAGTACTTTTGAAATATAGTCACTGTTGTAATGTAGGAAACGCAGCAGCCAGTTTGCGCACAGCAAGGTCCCACAAACAGCAATGAGATCAATGACTAGATAATCTGTTAGTGGTGTTGGTTGAGAGATAAATACTGGTACAACACTGGGAGAAATCCCTTGCTCTTCTTCGAAAAGTGCCATGAAATCAATTACGACAATCTAAATATGCAGACGGGCTCAGTTTTACATTTCTTTGTGGCGATTTGGGCCTCCTGAGGTCGTGAAAGGCGCTTTATAAATGCAAGTTCTATAAAGCTCAGACCCCAACACTAAGGGTTAGAGGGGTTGAAAAACTGCTGTGGTCAAAGAGAAACGATGGTGCAAGACCATTTTGAGGATCAGATTTTTGGGTGGGACCTGTTTTCGCCATTGTTGCTGATTGGTGGATCTTGAGTGGAGGCAAACATCGAGTTACAGTTACATCGAACCTACAACACAGAAACAGGCCATTCGGCCCAACTAGTCCACGCCAGCGTTTATGCTCCACACGAGCCTCCTCCCTCGCTACTTTATTTAACCCTATCAGGATACCGTTCTATTCCTTTCTCCCTCATGTGCTTATCCCTTTAAATGCATCTATGCTATTTGCCTCAACTACTCCTTGTGGTAGCGCTTTCCACATTCTTACCACTCTTTGGGTAAAGAAGATTCCCCTGAATTCCCTATTGGATTTATTAGCGACTATTTTATTTTTATGATTTCTAGTTTTGAACTCTCCCACAAGTGGAAACATTTTCTCTACGTCTACCCTATCAAACACTTTCATTATCTTAAAGACCTCTACCAAGTCAGCCCTCAGCCTTCTCCTTTCTAGAGAAAAGAGCCCCAGCCTGTTCAGCCTTTCCGATAAGTATATCCTCTCAGTTCTAGTATCATCCTTGTGAATCTTTTTTGCACCCTCTCCAATGCCTCTACATCCTTTTTATAATATGGAGAACAGAACTGTGCACAATACTCCAAGTGTGGTTTGACTAATGTTCTATACAAGTTTAACATAACTTCTTTGCTTTTCAATTCTATCCCACTAGAAATGAAACCTAATGCTTGATTTGCCTTTATTATGGCCTTACTAACTTGTGTTACTACTTTTAGTGATTTGTGACTGTGTACCCCTAGATGCCTTTGCTCCTCTATCCCGTTTAGACCCTTATTATCTAAGCAGTGTTGGCCTCCTTATTCTTCCTAACAAAATTCTTCTTAACCTCACACTTACTTATATTGAAATTCATTTGCCAATTACATGCCCATTCTGTAAGTTTATTAATGTCTTCTTGCACTTTGACGCATTCTTCCTTTCTATTAACTACACTCATCAATATGGTGTCATCCGCAAATTTTGAAATTGTACTTCCGATTCCCGAATCCAAATCGTTAATGTAAATTGTGAACAACAATGGTCCCAGCACTGATCCCTGTGGTACATCACTTCCCACTTTGTGCCAGACTAAGTAGCTACCCTTAACCCCTACTCTCTGTTTTCTGTTTTGTAGCCAGCTTGCTATCCAATCTGCTACCTGTCCCCTGACTCCACATGTTCTGACCTGAGCCATGAGTCTACAATGGGTACCTTATCAAAGGCCTTTCGAAAATCCAAATATATTACATCTACTACATTTCCCTTGTCTACTCTTCTGTTACTTCTTCAAAGAGTTCAATAAAGTTGGTCAAGCATGACTTTCCCTTCTGAAATCCATACTGACTATTCTTTACTATAATTTCATTCTCTAGATGTCTTTCTATTACATCTTTGAGTAAAGATTCCATGATCTTTCCTACCTCTGACATTAAGTTACTGGTCTATAGTTCCCTGGATTTGTTCTATCTCCCTTATTAAATACAGGAATAACATTAACTGTCCCCCAGTCCTCTGGCACTTTTCCCTATTCTAGTGAATTTTTATATATATCTGTAATAGTGATTCTCTTATCTCCTCCCTGACTTCTTTTAATATTCGAGGATGTAATCCATCCGGACCAAGGGTCTTATTCTCTCTAAGTTTGATTAGTTTATCAATTATCTCCTCCCTTTCTATCTTAAATGTCTTAATATCTTTTTCGACCTCTTCTTCTCATGTCCTGTCCACCTTGTTCGTCTCCCTGGAAAATACGGAGGCAAAGTGACTATTCAATATTTCTGCCATTTCACTGTCATCGCATGTGAGTTCATCTTGTGTATCCTTTAGTGGCCCTATCCCTATCCTGATTTTTCTTTCGTTATTTATGTATCTTACTATTTCTTTTTATATTCCATGATGATTTAATCTCATAGTTCCTCTTTGCTTTCCTAATTGTTCTTTTGACTTCTTTCTTAACCTCTTTGTATTCCTTTTTGTCATCCTCTTCTTTATTGTCTGTGTACTTAGAGTACGCTTTTTCTTTAGTTTCAATTTTACCCTAATCTCTTTATTCATCAGAAGTTCATGAGTACATAACATATTACTCTTGAAAAATCTGGAATTGAAAATACTAAACAGTCAGAAATAGCTATTTGGACCTCCACGGTATCTTAAACTCAGTGGCTGAGGGGCCCAGAAAGAGTGGTCATAAATGGAAGATTAAATATAATAGATTTACGACAGACACCAGCAGAAACCTTTTTACACAGAGGATTGTGAGGCTGTGGAATGCACTACTGGAGTTAGTGATTGAAGCAGAGACCATGTCGACATTTAAGAATAGGTTAGATAGGCGATTGAAAGAAAGGGAAATAAACGGATTTGGAACAGAGTGAAGACATTGGATTAGGATACTGCTCTTGTGGAGAATAAACATCAACACGTTGGGCCGACTGGCCTATTTCCAACTTATAATTTCTATGTAATTCTATGTAAAGATTGCTCTGTTTACAGCCTTTATTTAGAGGCTGTATCTGGGCAAACTAAATTTCTGAAACAGTCTGCTCAAAAACTGAGCAGGAACTCTGGCCTCGATTTTAACCCTCCCTCGCCCAGCAAGAATGGTGCGAGGGAGAGGTTAAGATTAGGCCGAGTCAACTTACTGGCCTGAGGCCGCTCCGTTCCTACCCAACGCCGTTTCATCTTCGGTGACTTTCAAGTTGACCGAGACTCCCGTTACAGGCAGGCGGGTGCCTACGTGCCTACTTTAAATGCAAAAGTCAGGGCCCAATGACGTCATTGGTGCCGTGACGTGATTTTAACGTCCTGTCTGGGGGAGTCATGCGCTGCGTGGAATCCGACAGCTGAACCATGGTGGGAAGTGTCGACTGGCTAGAAGAGGCAAAGGTGAGTTTGAAAAAATGATTCATGTGAAAACTTTATAGATCACTGGTTAGGCCCCAGTTGGAGTGTTGTGTTCAATTCTGGACACTGCACTTTAGGAAGGATGTCAATTTCTTAGAGAGGGTGCAGAGGAGATTTACTAGAATGGTACCAGGGATGCAGGTCTTCAGTTACGTAGAGAGACTCGAGAAACTGGAGTTGTTCTCCTTAGAGCAGAGAAGGCTAAGGAGAGATTTAATAGAGGTGTTCAAAATCATGAAGGATTTTGATAGAGTAAATAAGGAGAAATTATTTCCAGTGGCAGAAGGGTCAGTAACCAGAGGATTTAAGTTATTGGCAAAAGAACCAGAGGAGAAATGAGGAGAATTTTTTTTATGCAGCAAGTCGTTATAATCTGGAATGCACTGCCTGAAAGGGTGGTGAAAGCAGATTCAGTAATAACTTTCGATGGGGAATTGGATAAATACTTGAAGGGGAAAAATTTGCAGGGCTATGGGGAAAGTGCAGGGGAGTGGCACTAATTGGGTAGCTCTTCAAAAGGCTGGCACAGGCACGATGGGCCAAATGGCCCCCTTCTGTGCGATATCATTCTATGATTCTATGAACTCCTTGTGGGCCAGGAGGAGCATGAGTACTCCCCTACCCAGCCTCCCCTTGATCGCCTCAAGACCTCTCCTGCCACTAACTGTGGCCTCCTGCCGCCAAATTCCTGCTCCCACCCGCCGGCCAAGTAGTGGATCTGGCCGGGTTTGGACAGGAGTCTGGGAACTTTTATGTAAATGTAGTCCTGCCATTAAGATTGCCCGGGCTCCCACGTTCCCGGACTCTCCGGGTGTGCCGCCAGCTTTGGGGCTCGTGCACTCCGTGCCTGCCCCCCCTTTAAGATCGGGGCCTCTGTGTAATGGCTGCCAGATTAATTTTCCACTTCAACAAAACAGCTCCTGAAGCTTAAACCAGTGGGATTTTTTTCTTAATATTCATTTTTAGTTTGAACTAATTTACACCACCTCTGCTCATTGCTGTAAACTTCAGGGTGATATCAGGGGTGAGATGAACATTCTACTCAGTGAAACTAACTGCAAATCCATTTCAAGATACGCATTGGTGTTTACTTTTCAAAATAAAATGAATTAAAATAGATTACATTTTTAAAGCAAGTTGATTGAATCTTATGCACTTGACAGATCTGTAGAACTGAAAGATACTCTACTATGTTCCTTTAATATAACCAACATACTGAAGTGTTGAAATACTACTTCACACAGTGGGCACTAGCTGCTAGAATTTCCCTATGGGACACTGTTGCAAACAAATCACAACCATACATAATGCACACAGGATGAGATACTGAATAAATCAGCTGGTCTCACAAGATTTGAGATAACTAATTATTCCACATTTCCTCACCTGTATCTTCAGATGTGAACAGGTTGATACGATTTATTTAATGGAAAATTACTTCTATAACCACAGAATTATAGCATATTTCCCAGAGGTTTAGTAGTCCTCATTCTTTGAATTAAACTAACCTTCATATACCATACATAAATCCATAGCTATCAGATGCTACAGGGCCAGTGTCCACTTGTCTAACACTGTAATACTGCCGAGCACTGTATCTGTAATCTTCCACAAATAACACCATATCCCATTTCTCATAAATTCCTATAGCAGCGCAGAACCACATCAAATTTACCAACATCTTTTTAAGAGTTTAAAGAAAATCCGTTAGTGCCAAAACATTTTTGTAAATAATTTAAATGCAAGAAAATGTTTTCCTTGTTTCAGAGAGAGAAAATGGGAGAAGGAAAATGACAGCATAGTGATTTAGCAGAGCTAAATCAGCATGGATATTCATTAATGTGAATAGTGAGAACTATAGTCCTTCAGCTCCAATAAGTAATCTAGTTTTCTATTAAATTCTTTCTCCTCCTCACGGTACCAAAGCCATATATTTAATGGAACAGAAGCCCAGTCTTACTGGGAACAACAGCAGAGGACAAGAAAATCTTTTCTGATGATCTTAGCTCTTTCTATCAGGCAAGGTAGCAAATGTTGTGCCTTTGTTTAAGAAGGGCGGCAGGGAAAAGCCTGGGAACTACAGACCAGTGAGCCTGACATCTGTAGTGGGTAAGTTGTTAGAGGGTATTCTGAGGGACAGGATCTACAGGCATTTGGAGAGGCAGGGACTAATTAGGAACAGTCAGCATGGTTTTGTGAGAGGAAAATCATGTCTCACGAATTTGATTGAGTTTTTTGAAGGGGTAACCAAGAAGATAGATGAGGGCTGTGCAGTAGACGTGGTCTACATGGACTTCAGCAAAGCATTTGACAAGGTACCGCATGGTAGGTTGTTACATAAGGTTAAATCTCATGGGATCCAAGGTGAGGTAGCCAATTGGATACAAAATTGGCTTGACGACAGAAGACAGAGGGTGGTTGTAGAGGGTTGTTTTTCAAACTGGATGCCTGTATCCAGCGGTGTGCCTCAGGGATCGGTGCTGGGTCCGCTGTTATTTGTTATTTATATTAATGATTTGGATGAGAATTTAGGAGGCATGGTTAGTAAGTTTGCAGATGACACCAAGATTGGTGGCATTGTGGACAGTGAAGAAGGTTATCTAGGATTGCAACGGGATCTTGATCAATTGGGCCAGTGGGCCGATGAATGGCAGATGGAGTTTAATTTAGATAAATGTAAGGTGATGCATTTTGGGAGATCGAATCGGGCCAGGACCTACTCCGTTAATGGTAGGGCGTTGGGGAGAGTTATAGAACAAAGAGATCTTGGAGTACAGATTCATAGCTCCTTGAAAGTGGAGTCACAGGTGGATAGGGTGGTGAAGAAGGCATTCGGCATGCTTGGTTTCATTGGTCAGAACATTGAATGCAGGAGTTGGGATGTCTTGTTGAAGTTGTACAGGGCATTGGTGAGGCCACACTTGGAGTACTGTGTACAGTTCTGGTCACCCTATTATAGAAAGGATATTATTAAACTAGAAAGAGTGCAGAAAAGATTTACTAGGATGCTACCGGGACTTGATGGTTTGCCTTACAGGGAGAGGTTAGACAGACTGGGACTTTATTCCCTGGAGAGTAGGAGGTTAAGGGGTGATCTTATAGAAGTCTATAAAATAATGAGGGGCATAGATAAGGTCGATAGTCAAAATCTTTTCCCAAAGGTAGGGGAGTCTATAACGAGGGGGCATAGATTTAAGGTGAGAGGGGAGAGATACAAAAGGATCCAGAGGGGCAATTTTTTCACTCAAAGGGTGGTGAGTGTCTGGAACGAGCTGCCAGAGGCAGTAGTAGAGGCGGGTACAATTTTGTCTTTTAAAAAGCATTTGGACAGTTACATGGGTAAGATGGGTATAGAGGGATATGGGCCAAGTGCAGGCAATTGGGACTAGATTAGTGGTATAAACTGGGCGACATGGACATGTCGGGCCGAAGGGCCTGTTTCCATGTTGTAACTTCTATGATTCTATGAAGGTACAATGGGCCCAATTTTAGGTGGAATAAAACAGAAAATGCTGGAAACACTCAGCAGGTCAGGCAGCATCTGTGGAGAGAGAAACAGAGTTAACCTTTCAGGTCAATGACCTTTCATCTAGTAAACTGACCTTTACTAGAATGGATCCAGGGATGAGGGACTTCAGTTACGTGGATAGACTGGAGAAGCTGGGGTTGTTCTCCTTCGAGGAGAGAAGGTTGAGAGGAGATTTGAAAGCAGTGTTCAAAATCATGAGGGGTTTCGATAAAGTAAATAAACAGAAACTGTTCCCATTGGTGGAAGGGCCAAGAACCAGAGAACACAGATTTAAGGTGATTGGCAAAAGAACCAAAGGCGACTTGAGGAAAAACTTTTTTTTTTACACGGCGAGTAGTTATGATCTGCAATGCATTGCCTGAAAGGGTGGTGGAAGCAGATTCAATCATGGCTTTCAAAAAGGAATTGGATAAATATTTGAAGGGAAAAAATTTGCAGGGCTACAGGGAAAGAGCAGGGGAATGGGACTAACTAGATTGCTCTAACAAAGAGCCGGCACAGGCTCGATGGGCTGAATGGCCTCCTTCTGTGTTATAACAATTCTATGATTCTATGAAAGAAGTTAAAGGTGTAACAGTTTTTAAGGAATTGCAGAACCAGGGAATAAGTGGTGTGGGGGGTGGAGGGGGGAGAGAACAAAGGGAAAGGTCTGTGACAGGCAGGAGGATTAAATGACAAAAGGGATCATGGTGCAAAGCAACAAGAGGTGGTAATGGGACAACTAAAGAAACAAAAGATGGGTCCAGAGGAGGTGTAAATGGTTGCAACAGAACCATTACCAGCACCCGCAACTCAAAAGACACCATTGGTAGGAACATAGAACAATCTTTATATTTGTCACGCTAAGTCCATGGACTGTGGTGTGCAGCTTACACACCAACAGGTGGATATAGCTCACATGAAGTCGCTGATGCATTACTACCACAATTTGGGCAGCTTCTCGATCTTCCCTGTAGCCAAATGCATCAAGGCATTAAAGGCTGGATTTTTCTAATCCACCACAAGTGGGACCAAGGCCTTCAACAGTTGAGTGATAGGAACCCTTATGGAGGGGAGGAAGCCCCTACTAGGCTCTCTCCCTCCAACCAGGGTGTCCCAGGGTCTGCCGCCACCCCTCTTCTGGCAGTCGTTGAGGTTGGCAGTACCAGCAGCAGCAAGAAGAGAAATTAGGTGGCTTGCCAGGCCCTGCCTCTCTGCCATCATTTATATGTGGAAGGTGGACAAGGGGCGGTTGGAGGCCTTCCTGCCATGAGAGGTCTCGGTGGGAACGTGGCAGTAGGTTGGGGATCCAATTATCTGTCGCTATTTTGCTCGATTTTGAGTGGATAGTGGAGGAAAACTCCAGCCTAGATCTCCATATCAAGAATCATAGAGTTCCAGGATTCAATTTCATTTCTTACCCTGTTTTGTAGTGTAGTACAGAAAAGTAACTCTTTTTAGGAGTTGGTAAAGAGGACTCTAAACTATGATGGGGCTACTCTTAAACAGCTTGTAGACAGCTGTCATGCCAGTTTGGAGTAATTCTTTTCTGTCTTTCCCATAGCTGCCCCGACACTGACAGCCCAACAAAGTCTTAGGGTGACACATCATTTAGTTTGTTCACCAAGGGATCCTAACAGCCCAGGGACAAATTCTGGACTGTAAATATTAAATATCTTAGGCATTTGGATGAATGTCTTAGTTCTGATACTACGGTGAGCTCTTCAGTTCCTGGGTGGGCTCCACCTCCTCTGGAAGTAGAATTGGGTTCAGCCTCTGTCCTTCTCATGTGCATTCTTGATTCATCTGACATACTATCAAAGATACTAGGGAGCCAGTCGTATTGTGTAAACAATTAGAACTCCCTCCATGATAAAGCTACTGTCTGTTCTTGAGAAGTACTGAGTAAGCATTGTCTTTGGTTGCTAATATCACTCTGTTCAAGGAGAGTCAAATCCCAAAGCTTATACTTCGTTCTGGTGCACATGATCCTCCGGAACTCTTGATGTATCTTGTTCCTAGAGCCCAGAGTCTCTTCTTTGAGCAAGCATGCTGATTTAATGATCAGACAGTTCTGATGTTTCAGTCACTTTGACTGTGTAAGCTACCTCTCTATTATTTTCCAAAAGCAGACTTGAATAAATTTACACTGGTCTGGAGCTTGACATAGCTTAACAATTATTTGAGAGGCTTTTGGGTTTCAGTACAATGGGTTCTGCAATGGACATTCATTGTCCTTTACTTGTCATAAGGCAACTCGACAAATGTGGATTAAAATAGAAATTTCTACACATGTGTGACCTTTGATTACACCTGATCTGGCAGATAAGTTTCCATTACAAGAATGCAAATGACGAATGGAAAAAGATGAGTAAGTTGGCTACAGGCCAATTCTTCAGCCATCTTAGCCCTTATAACTCCAAGTCTTGTGAATCAATTACCTGCCTTCCTGTAGCCAACTGGGAGACCCTCGCTATGTTTCCAGTAGCGCCCTGGAAGGAACCAGAGGCAAAAAAGTTAAGGGCAGTGGTGACTTTCACAGCCTCTGGTCACCAGGGTCAGCAGATACCAGGTCTTCTTTTAGGAGACTGCAGATGTCTGCGGCCCCCTGATGTGACGACCACAGCCTTCGGAAGCACTGCTCTTCCGAGAGGTCAGGGAAGCTAAGCCTCTGTCTGTACACCCTGTTAGGTAGCTAGTGCCCCCTGTGATCACAGCCCTTCTGTTGTTCGCTTCTCTGTTGTCCACCTACAGCTTCCTCCACAGCACACCCATGCTGCTGATGATGCTTAGTCTCTTCATCGTCCGAAGTCCAATCAAAAGCAGCCATGGCATCACCCATCATGTTGTTCTCTGTGTGAACACCTCCAAACTCTACAAATACGTCTCTCACAATAAGTACTCTCACCAAACCATTTTCCAGAGGGAACTGAGAAAGCAACTGAGAGCACTGAACCTTTATTCAGATCGGGCCTCCTGACCTTTAACCATCTTGATAAAGTGCCACTTAATCTCGGCCCAGGAAACGTGTGCAGGAGGCATTAATTTCAAATTGCTGGCTGAATCGCATGAAAACAGCCTCATTTACATATGATAATGATGGACCCACCTCCCCAGTACGGGATACTCGAACGCCCCAACATCAGCCATGGTAAAAACTGAAACGGCCCCACACGCGCCGGGTTAGGGTCGCATTTTGCGAATTTGTCAATGTAATTGTCCCCCCCAACCCCGACCCACTTCCACCTGTCGAGGGGGTGTTAATATTGACCCCGTAGAAACAGAAACTGGAGTATGCCATTCAGCCCCTTGAACCTGTTCCGCCATAGCTGATTTGTATTTCAACTCCACTTACCCGCTTTTGTTCCATGTCCCTTGATACCCTTACCTAACAAAATTCTATCAGGAAATTGTGGGTGTGCTACCCACCAACAGCGCAAACTCGGAAAACTGGGCCTTAGGTATATGTGTCTTCCATTTTGCCTTTAGTGAAGTAAAAGACTATCCACTATTTTAACTCTATTTTAAAATCAATACAGATATTCCTGTTTTTGTCAGTGATTCGTGGCGGCTTACAGTAAATATGCAGTAGGCAGCCATTGTAAACTACCATCTGCAGAACACTATCTTCAATTTAAAATTTTGGGCCATTCAAATTCTATTCAGACAGTGCGCAATTCTCAGCCTCTGAACTTCACCGTGAGTTGCAATTTGTTACTGCAATAGTTCCTAAAAGAAATTGCTCATCATTATTCTCCAAGGACACTAGAATAAAAAGGTCATCACCTCACTGTCTGCTGGATTCAGTCTGTCACCTCTCTCTAAGCTGATCTCCTTCATTTCCTTTAATTTTGTCCTTCACCATCTCATGGCCTTTCATTTTATACCTTTCATCCCTTCACCATATCAAATTACTTTGTTATTTTGATCTTCTTCATTCTTGGGACATTGTGGTTCTCTTCATGTGTTCATCTTCAAGATCAATAGTATAAAAGGCATAGATTAGTTCTCCTGCTTATTTTTTATTTGTGACATGATCTTGATATTTTATGTTTGTTATTTTTCTGATATTGGTGGGGGATTTACTCTCAAAGTTCTCCAGTCTCTGTGACAGTTTTACCCTAATCGTCAATATTCACAGTCATGCACCTCATCATAGGTCACTTTTCCTCTCTTCAACGCTAATAGTGAAAAAGTAGACATGAGTAAGAAGTGGTGTTTGTGTAATGTTGGTAGAAAGCACTAACAGACTATTTGTCTGTGTTTGGAGCATGTTTGACGATTTCTACTGCTCCAACACCGAATCATAAAAATGAGCAAATAATGAGGTAAGAAGAGCCAATTTTTACATGGTAAGGCCTTGTTGAAGGCCAATCGCGAAAAGCTGGACCAGAATTGCACAACTGTCAAGGATAATCAAAGAGTAAGTATTCTAAGTCAGAGCTAGTATTCAAGAGCTTAACAAAGGGGAAGATTCCAGGATATCACTAAAGTGACAGAAGTGAATAACAGGAGACAGGAGTTTTCCACTCAGAATATGGGTGCAGCAGACATTTCTGGGTATCTCATAGTGTAGCACGAGGAGGAGAGGGCTGCCCCAGAGTACAGAGGACATCACCTCAAAAGATGCGCGTAGATGCGCACTTCCTTGGTGATGCTCAGGAGGCCCACATTTTATGGCATACCACAAGGGTCTCAAGGACCGAACAGGTTGCAAATTTGTCTCCCAGGAGACAGTGTAGCCCTGGCTGCCGACACGCGTACATCACCTCAAACACCAACAGAGAACAGGTTATCACAGTGCATCTCATCGAGTTAATGTTTGCGAAGTTGAAGCGATGTTTTTGATGCTTAAGGCACTAAGGGCATTGCAATGTGCCACAGAATAATAGTGGTGTGCTGGATGTTATACAACATCGCAATCGATAAAGGCATAATTGTGGACTTTGAAGAGGAACAGATGCAAGGCATAGATGAGGAGGGAGATGAGGATGCTTAGAAGCCTGTCCGGTAGATATGCCACGCTGTGTGGGGAGATTAGCTGATCAGGCTCTGACTGACAATGTTTTCAGTTGATGGACAGACAGGCTACTTTGAATCCATTCAGTTGACCCTATTGGTGCTGTGTTGCAGGTTGGTTGTTGCTCCTAGAGCATCAACAGCAGCAGTGGTAAGCCCCAAAGTATTTTTGGCAAAGTGGAAAATATGACCCGTCCTGCTGCTGAGCATTTTCAGCTTTGTCTTCATGCCCATTATTGAGGATTTCCATATATTGTATCACACATTACTTTTATATAGCTGTATTTAGATACACATTTATATAGCTGTACACGCAACCTGAGTAAAAATTTACAGTAATTTTGCATTGAGAAAAAAATCTCAGCAAAGTTTAAAGGTTATCCTTTCACTGAGGGTCCTGGTAATATAGTTGCCAGCTTTCACTGTACTTTTCCACACATTTTAAATTACTTTTAAGCAGAAGCAAAATACTGTGGATGCTGGAAATCTGAAATGAAAGCAGAAAATACTGGAAACACACAGGTCGGGCAGCATCTGCGGAGAGAGAAACAGAGTTAACATTTCAGGTTGATGTCCTGAAATGTATGGCAATCGTTGCATGGCAATCTAGCAAAGAGAAAGCTCCTGTGGCACAGGAATGTGGTGGAAGAATGGCGGAAGAAAGGCAGACCCCAACGGTGCAAACCACCCCACCAGCTGTGTACCGATAGGGGATCCCCATCCCAAATACCAACTCACAACTCCTCCACTCCCAGTGGCTCTAGTGCAGCCATCGTCCATTGCCAGCACAGTCGGTGGATGTGTCCTGGCATTTTTCTCCCTCGCTGGTACATTTGGGATCACCCTGGGCCAAGCCTGAGAAAGCAGACTGACTTGTAAATGTACATTTTAAGTATCATCCTTAATGTCATGTTCTAAACCTCATATAGATTGGGACTGGAGTGCAGTGGATCAATCAACCAATCTTTCATCATTTTTATCATTTAATTACTCCACCCTATCAAAGATCTTTCCCTTTTGTTCTTTCCCTGCCCCTATTTCCCTGGCTCTGTACTTGCTTAAAAACTGTTCATCTCTTACATCTTCCAGTTCTGAAGAAAGGTCATCGACCTGAAGCGTTAACTTTGTTTCTCTCTCTGCCTGACCTGCTGAGTGTTTCCAGCATTTTCAGTTTTAGTTTAAATTACTTTGTATTATTGCCATTATTTTCTCCGGCTTTGATGCTCCCACTGGGTTTGACTAATGTTTACAGAGCAATAAATCCTCGGGATGTGGTTAAGACTTTGATTGGGAAAAGATGTGTTAATTGAATGCTTAATCAATGACACACTGCTGAATATTTTCACTTTATGATCGATGTACCACAATTGGCTCTCGACTGTGCTGTTACATGATCATAAAAGTTATCACTGCTGATGCATTTAATTTTAATGTAATACAAAAACATATCACTTGTAATCAAAGTTTCTCCTTCATCAAAATGACTGTTAGGGCAGTCCCTGGCAATCAGAGAAGATTGGGGTTGGTGGGGGGCTCAGAACACGGCAGCGAGAAGGGAGGAAGGGAAGGAGAGATCGCGGGGATGAGGAGATTGCAGGGAGGGAGAAATTGTGGTGGGGGGGTTCTGAAATTCCAGATCTCAGGGCCTGGGCAGCTGAAGGCACAGCCGTCAATGGTAGAGCAAGGAGATTTGATAGACGTGTTCAAAATCACTAAGGGTCTAGACAGAGTGGATAGAAAGAAACTGTTCCCATTGGCAGAAGGGTCAAGAACCAGAGGGCATGGATTTAAGGTGATTTGCAAAAGAACCAAAGGTGATATGAGGAAAAACCTTTTTACACAGCGAGTGATTAGGATCTGGAATGCACTGCCCAAGGGAGTGGTGGAGGCAGATTCAATCGTGACCTTCAAAAGGGAACTGGATAAGTACTTGAAACAAAAAAATGTGCAGGGCTACGGGGATTGGGCAGGGCAGTGGGACTAGCTAGATTGCTCATGCTTAGACCAGGCGCGGACTCGATGGGCCAAATGGCCTTCTGTGCTGTAACCTTCTATGATTCTATAAATATTATACAACAACAACTTGCATTTATATAGCGCCTTTAATGTAGTAAAATGTCCCAAGGCGCTTCACAGGAGCATTATCAAACAAGATTTGACACTGAGCCACATGAGATAATAGGACAGGTGACCAAAAGCTTGGTCAAAGATGTAGGTTTAAGTAGCGTCTTAAAGGAGGAGAGGTAGCGAAGCGGTGAGATTTAGGGTGGGAATTCCAGAGCTTAGGGCTGGGCAGTTGAAGGCACGGCCGCCAATGGTGGAGCGATTAAAATCGTGGACGTGCAAGAGGCAAGAATTGGAGGAGCGCAGAGATCTCGGAGGGTCATAGGGCTGGAAGAGATTACAGAGATAGGGAGGGGTGAGGCCGTGGAGGAATTTGAAAACAAGGATAGGAATTTTAAAATCAAGGCATTCCCGGACCGGAAGCCAATGTAGGTCAGCGAGCACAGGGGTGATGGGCGAACAGGACTTGGTGTGAGTTAGGATACGGGCAGCAGAGTTTTGGATGAGCTCAAGTTTATGGCGGGTGAAAGATGGTGATAATCAATGGATAATCACTGACCCGCCTTTCCAGAGCAGGTTACTCGGACGTCCCCAAATCCGCAGCAGTTAAGCCGGAAGTAGGCGCATTTGCCTGTTGTGGGGGGGTTAAAATTCCCCCCTAAATGTTGCTAAAAGATGTCATAAGGCTATCGCCTTTCTTTACAGATTGTCTTTCAACTCAACCTTGTCGTTTTGGGGCCGCAAGCCTTCCCCTCCTCAATCGCTTGCTGCTTCCCATCAGCTCCAAGTTGTACAGCTTCTGTCAGGCTGCTGCCTCGATGTTGTCTTCTGAACTCAGTGTCTGTGTTCTGCTCCCTGGAACCAAGCTTGCCTCTGTTCTGCTCCATGGTACTGCCCCGCTCCCTATGGCCCTGGCCACATCTAATGTTAAGACCATTATTTTGTTAAAGCTAGAAGAGACAGGTCTCTCACGCCTGTACTCCAACTCTCTATGGCAGCATCTATGGAAAAGACTGCCCTTAGAGCCTCTATTGCGGAGGCCTCTGCTGCATAAGTTCCCTGGAACGGGCACATGCTCCAATACTGCAAGCCATCCAGCATGGTCCTGCACATGTGGGTCGTGGATTCCCCCACCCCAGCCATCATGTGCAGCACACTGTTTGACATAGCCTCTACCAGCATCATTCTTTTAAAAGCAGGATCCATGAGATCTGGATGCCCAGGTTCTTCAGCCAAAGGAAGGAGAGAGTGAGTGACGGTATGTTAAGTGTTGGCAGAGCTGGATGGACTGGGAAGAAGTTCATCTTCTTCGAACAACGTTTGAGGAGTAAAAGAGGAAGTTAGGTTAGGATAGGTTGCAAAGGTACAGAATCATATATCACTTTGGGTAGAAGGAGTGACATAAGGGGTTCATGATATCATTTACTGACAGGTACAGTAGGATAAGGAGAAAGAGAAGTAAAATGTCATCATGAACCTACAGCTAAGGAAAGACTTGCATTTACATAGCGTCTTTCATGACCTCATGACGTCCCAAAGTGCTTTACAGCCACTGAAGTACTTTTTTGAAGTGTAGTTATTGTACTGTAGGAAACGAGATAGCCAATTTGTGCACAGCAAGATCCCATAAATAACAAAGTGATCATTTGCTTTAGTGATATTGGTTGACGGATAAATATTGGCCAGGACACCGGGGAGAGCTCTCCTATTCTTTGAAATAGCATTTTGGGATCTCCCACACCCGCCTGAGAGGGCAGAGGGGCCTTGGATTAATGTCTTACCCGGAAGGCAGATCCTTCGACAATGCAGCACTCCCTCAGTACTGCACTGAAGTGTCAGCCTAGAAATGTGCTCAAGTCTCTGGAATGGGACTTGACAGCTGGCACATGACCTTCTACTTCCCCGTCCTCAGTATCCTCTATGGCTTCCTTCCCCAGGATTTGGAGAGTGTTCTCCTTATAAGGAGTGAGAAAGCAGAAGGTTTGTGGGACACCACGTCTTGTAGCTCTCTCCCAGGTCTCTTATACTTAAGAAAAAAATCATAAAGAGTAACATTAGTTACTATGACATGCACATCTAAACCCAGACAGGTGCATGCAATTGGTAGTTACGTATCGCATGAGGCTTTTAATGGGTGAATGAACATAACATTGTGAGTTAAGGAACATTTCTGGATAAAGGCTGGGGGTGTAAAGTGCACTGCACTGTCTCCTAGCTATTGATGGTAAGCAATTCAACAGGTAAACACAGTGTGAGGGGAGATGATTGTCAGTGGCAGACATGCTCCATACAATGCAATCTTGGTAGCTGGCTTCTCCTACTCTGCCAGATTTGTTAAGGTCATTACATTTTTTCCTCCAGTGGTTGCCATGCTTCGGGTCATAAAGGTTGGCAGTGACTGCTCTAGCCACCTTCTTCAATTGCTCCTGTAATGTCCTCCTTGGGGCTCTCTGCCATCATGTGCCAAATAGGGCCTCCCTCCTCTGTATTAATTCCTCCAGCCGCACCTCCCTAGCTGTATCTGAGAACCCGAGGGCTTTCTGCCTTCCTGCAAACCTGAAAGATATTATTTTTAAGCTGAAGTTGATGCTGCGCTACCAGTCTGTTTTTGTGCATATTTATCCCGTAAGCTCCTGCAGCCCTTTAAACCTTGCAGCAGCATGCTAATTACTGACCACCGGCAGGTGACCTGACACCTGGAGCCCACCGCAAATATTTTAATGAGGCAGCCCCTGGAAATTACAGCAAGGTCAGTCCACTTGACATTGGGCAGGTGCGAATTGTGCTCTGCCCTACTTCTGGTTCAGGGTTTGTCCAAATGGAAAATCCAGGTTTAACTAAGACTTTGTGGTTTACATTGTACAAACGTATTGTCAGATTACTGGTGTGATCAACAGGATCCTAATGTTTGAGATATAACTATATGACTATGAGTGCTTGCTTGGTTGGCTCATTTCCTTTTGGGTTAACTGGTTATGTGATTATTTATTTCAGAAATAATTGAAAAATCAATTGGCCCGAAAGAAAAGACCAATTGTCTTTCATTTGTGCTCCTACTGGTTTATAAAGTGCTAGCAAACCATCAGTGTACGTATTTGATTTCAGGTGGTGATAAAGCTATATTGGCAATAATGTTCTTTGTTGTTGGTGAATGATTTTACATTGTTTGGCATACCAAGCAAAAACTATGCCCACTCCATCACTGTTCATTATAGTGCTGAGGTATTCAAAAAGCTCAATGCATTTGACTATTCTATTGAGTTTGTACTTAAAAACTGCAGTGTTCAATCAGTATAAGCTGCTTAGCTGTGGCAGAGGTAACACAGCTTAACCCAGAAGTAGCAATAATTCAAAAAATATCACATTCAAAATGGAATTTATGTAGAAGATATTTACAAAACTGCTATTTTTATGCTGACAACACAATCTGAGAGCAATATAAGTCAGCAGTTATACAGCCAGCTCCAGACTGCTATGGAATTAGAGAAAAGCACAATACTGTATATGATAACTTAGCCACTTGCTGTTGAAATGTTTAATGTTATAAAGGAGCCGACTTCTTCTGGGTCCTCACCAGAATTAGAAGATTCAAAGGGGGATTCTTTAAACATAAGTCTGAAAAGTCTTCTTGCACCGGTTGCAGCTAAATTGTGAGACTACCTCCACAAGGTGGTCTCATGCCTGAAGTGGGAACCCGTACTCATACCTGTTTGGCTTCAGTCATACGGCATATGTTGCGTACATCTGCCTTCTGAATAGCAATGCTGACCTCTGCTTTTTGCTCCTAATACCTGCCAGTCAAAGTTAAGAACGAATGGAGAAGAATGCAGGATGGCACCCAATGTGAAAATGGATATCTTCAGAAATTAAATATTTTGAAAAATAATCATACTAAGAACATAAATATACACATATAACATCAGGGTTAATTTCCTGTTAGAGCATCAAGTAGTTGTTCAATGAGAGTTAAATTTTTCTCTTTTGTAGCACATTCACAGGAATAAGTAACTGGGTCAGGCCTGGCTAGCTCAGTTGGTACAGCATGAGACTGTTACTCTCAGGGTTGTGGGTTTGAGGCCCACATTGGGCGGTTTGTGTTTGTAATGTTAATCTCGTATAGAACCTTGGTTAGACCACACTTAGAGTACAGTGCAGAGTTGACATAAGAAATAGGAGCAGGAGTAGGCCATATGGCCCCATGACCCTGCTCTGCCATTCAATAAGATCATGGCTGATCTTCTACCTCAACTCCACTTTCCTGCCCTATCCCCATATCTCTTGATTTCCTTAGTGTCCAAAAATCTATCGATCTGTCTTGAATATACTGACGACTCAGGATCTGCAGCCTTCTGGGATAGAGAATTCCAAAGATTCATAACCCTCTGAGTGAAAACATTTTTCCTTATCTCGGTCCTAAATGGTCGACCCCTTATCTTGAGACTATGACCCCTAGTTCTAGACACTCCTGCAGACACTCTAAGAATTTTATATGTTTCAATGAGATCACCTCTCATTCTTCTAAACTCCAGGGAATATCTCATCCCAGGTCAGAGTTCTGGTCTTCATATTACAAAAAGGATACAGAGGCATTGGAGAAGGTGCAAAAATGATTTACAAGGATGATACCAGAACTGAGAGGTTATAGCTATCGGGAAAGACCGAATAGGCAGGGGTGCTTTTCTCTAGAAAAGAGAAGGCTAAAAGGTGACCTAATAGAGGTCTTTAAAATTATGAATGGGTTCATAGACGTAGAGAAGATGTTTCCACTTGTGGGAGAGTCCAAAGCTAGGGTTGATAAATATAGGATAGTCACTAATAAATTCAATAAAGAATTCAGGAGAAACATTTTCACCTAGAGAGTGGTTAGAATGTGGAACTTGCTACCACATGGGGTAGTTGAGGCAAATAGCATAGATGCTCGAGAAGCTAGATAAGTACATGAGGGAGAAAGGAATAGAATGATATGCTGATAGGGTTAGATGAAGTAGGGTAGGAGGAGGCTCGTGTAGAGCATAAACACCGGTATAGACCAGTTGGGCCTGTTTCTATGCTTTAAATTCTATGTAATGTTATGTAATTCTATGAATGAACAACTTTACTCAGTGCACTGTCTTCAAGGTTGCTCAACTAATGCACAAGTGAAGAACCATTCAGAATGCAACAGCAATAACGCCATTAAATCATCACTACCTATCATAATAAGCGAGTAAATGCTATAATTAACAGTGCATCAACCCAGTTGTGGAGAGCACAAACTGGAGCACCAATAGAGAAAGCATGGAGAGCCCAAAAAGCCCGTTGCACTGAAAAGGCCCTTCAATTTAATATGGATGGCATGAAGGAATTTTTAAATGTCCTCTACGGGACAAAGGGCAGCCCAGAATATATATAAGCAGTCCAGCAGGCATTGGATGCCATTGCACAGAGGGTGAATATGGTGCCTCCTATCTGAAAAGATGTGGCGAGGAAGGTGCCCGATTTTAAAAGTACCAAGATAAGCAACGAGGATGACTATCAATTATCTTCAATTGCTCTATACTTGATGACTCGATTCTCTTACACTACAATAACTGCCCCTCCAAGGAGTTTCATATGTCATACACCTTGGCCTAAGTAATTTCATAACTATATCAAGTAACATGCTTGAAGTGGAGTGTAAAAAAGAGATAATGAGGGTATTTCAGAAGTAGTAGAACAAGCAACAAAAAGAAGACAGTTAAGACTGATGTAAAAAAACAGAAAGTGCTGGAAATACTCAGCAGGTCAGGCAGCATCTGTGGAGAGAGAAAGAGTTAACGTTTCAGGTCTATGATCTGTGAAGTGCCTTGGAACGTTTTACTTCGTTAAAGGCACTATATAAATGCAAACTGTTGTTGTTCATCAGAACTGGAAGATTGATGACTATCTACTCCTCAAACCTCAACTACTAAGATATTTGATAACTTATTCTTTAATGCCTAGCAATATAAGCAATGGTCAGCCACATGCTCTCCATAAAATGATCTCTCATGTAATGCATACTTTTATTTTGCAGAAGGAAACTCCTTATAAGAAATGCCAACTTGTGAGGACTGGTGGTGGTGGTACTCAGCAAAGAAAACTCCTTACTGAACAGACGTTATTATAGGCTGGGAAGCTGCAGAGGTTCTGTGGAGCTTGTGGAGATTATGCTGCTTCTGATTTGTGCAATGATAATTGTATGCATTGACTGCGGCAATGATTTTGATTTTTGTCAGCTTAAAAACACTGTTTGTACAAAGTGTAGCATTGCACTGTCATTGCAACAGCAATGTACACAATAATGTCTGTGTGCTCACACTGTGGCTTTTTTTTACAGAAAGGCCATAAACTCTGGAGGAAGAGGCTAGCACTGCGGGACCATCATGTTCACTTCAGTACTCTACAATTCCAACAACAACTTGCATTTATATAGCACCTTTAACATAGTAAAAAGTTGTCATGTCACCCATGTCACTTCAAACATTGACAATTAAGAGGATCTCAGTGAGCTTTTCGGGGTGAGTCACTGATCACGGGTGAACACAGGACATAAATGGTCTCTGCTGCTGAGAGGAGCTCCGGCTAAGGGGCCTGCTAAGTGACCTTGTGCTTCACGAAGCCATCAATGGAGCACAGGATACTTCATGAACATCTCACAAACAAGGCATATTTTATTAGACATGATGCAAGATGGGCTGTTTTATCAAATCTATTGAGGAGTAAGAGTTCTCTGTTCTGCAGACTACCAGCAATATTAGTGATACCCGCTGGGGAGGCCTCAAGCATAAAGAGAGTAAGTGCAGTGAAGAATATTCCTAATGATGAGACCAAGAGGAAGAGTGAAAATGAGATTTAGAGACAACACAGCAATGCAATAGTCTCTGCTCACCAGGACCAAGCCTCTAAAAGCTGCTTGTGTGAAGAAGCACAAGAACAGGAGGATGGATTTTAAGTAGCTGCCAGTCTGTCGGCAGTTGCCTCTAAGTGATAGGTGAAACAGATCTAAGCATGCCAGGCCCCCATTGCTGGATTAGGATAGACTATTCCTAGCACACAATCTGGGTCTGTGGAGCCACAAGCAGGTCCTCAGAAGACCTCTCAGGAAGGTTCCACACCTAAACCTTTAACTTAGGAGTGGTACATGAGAAAGTACATGAAGCACAAGGGGATAACATAACTGTGCATTACCTACCATGCCTGAATGGCATCTTGAGTACAATCAATGAGGCCTTGAACTTAGGGAATATCATACAGGTCAAAAATGGGCTCTGCCTCAGCTGGTGCTGCACGATGGCATTGGATTTTATGTATGTTATTGCGTAGCATCTATCATCTCTGATACAATGATGAGCTACAATACTCACTAATCCTACTTACATCTCCTGCTGGTGCCTTTCCTTCAGAGTTTCTGCCAATCTTCAGTGCAGTACTGAGTGAGTGCTGCATTGTCAGAGGTGCCATCTTTCGGATGTCCTCTCAGGTGGACGTAAAAAATTCTACGCCGTTATTTCGAAGAAGAGCAGAAGAGTTTTCATTGGTGTCCTGGCCAATATTTATCCTTCAACAATACCTTAAAACTGATTATCTGGTCATTATCACATTGCTGTTTGTGGGGCCTTGCTGTGTGCAAATTGTCTGCCGTGTTTCCTACATTACCAAAGTGACTACACTTCAAAAGTACTTCATTGACTGTAAAAAGCTTTGGATGTCCTGAAGGTGTGAAAAGCACTATATAAATGCAAGTTCTTTCTTTCTTTCTTTCAGCCACAGTTACGGCAGTAGATTGGGAGAGTCCCTGCGGAATTGTACACCATAGAGTGAAGAGTTATTTGAACACAGTTCTCAACGATTACGCAGGCTACGAAGTATGTGACACTTCACAGACAATGCCTGGGGGTGCTGTAAATAAACTAATAGGAGGATACAGTGAACAATAGGAGTAGTCTTTATCTGCAAGGTATGGAAGTCATCAAATATGTGATCAGTCTTCACCCTGCACAATCCCTGAATGTCCTGTTGAACTGCTTGGATGGATAAGAAGTACTTTAATGATGACAGCTGAATATCCACGGAAGAACTGGTGTTCTACAAACTGACTAATAGTGAAAAATATTTCACAACCCTGCATTCCCAAAGGCCTGTGTAAGGAACTATGTTCATTCATGGTTCATCAGCTCCAGTTGTCCCTGTTAACCAGTCCCATCTTAATAAAAAGTAGCAAACATCTTACCTATTCACAAAAGGGAATACAAATCAGGCGCCTCAGCAACAGACAGCCCTTTAGCCAATTGTGAGCAAGCTGATGGAAACCACAGCTGTTGCAGTATCCTAATCAGAGTAGAACTATTTAGATAATCAATTGACTTGTGATGTTCTCAATCTCTTGATTCAGAATCCATTGATTCTCTTGATGGTGAGCATAAAGTCAGAGGGTTAACTCTCAGCATTTCTAGAAGCATGGATGAAGCATGAAATTTTAGTCCCATTGAGAAGCTGGCCAGCTGTGAAGTTCTACTGAGCTGTTAAACAAATATGAGATTTTGTGGGAGGACGCAGTCAGTGAAGTGAACATTTGAATTGTGGTTGCAATATCTAGATGGGTGCCTGAGGGGAAACGTGCTTGGCCCCACTTTTTTTTTTGCTGATTTTCTCTCTCCTCGTCTCTTGAAGCATTCACTGTTCCATGGCACTAGGCACCCTCCAGTACCTCAACTAACACCCCACCTAAAAAAATGGATTAACAGGTCATTCATCTCAATGCTGTGTGCAAAATGGTTGCTGTGTTCATCCATTGCAACAGAGACTCTTGTTAAAGAAGGGGTGCCTGTCATTAGCATGACCAATTACCACAAGCCTTGCTGAATAGTTTCATGATTTTGATCTCAAACAAAGAATCCTGTTATGATTCATGGTTCTCCAAATACTTTTTATCTTGCCCAACACAAAAGTCAACTTCCATAGGCAAACTTGTGCTTTTAAGGTGATTGGCAAAAGAACCAAAGGTGACATGAGGAAAAACTTTTTTACACAGCAAGTGGTTAGGATCTGGAATGCACTGCCCAAAGGGGTGGTGGAGGCAGATTCAATGATGACCTTCAAAAGGGAACTGGATAAGTACTTGAAAGGAAAAGATTTGCAGGGCTACGGGGAAAGGGCCGGGGAATGGGACTAGCTGGATTGCTCTTGCATAGAACTGATGGGCTGAATAGCCTCCTTCCGTGCTGTAATCTTTCTATTATTCATTGAGATGAATCAAGACCTCATGTATAGGTAATCTGGGAAAGTGTGTTCTTGGGCAATAATAGACCAGCTTGCCATCTCCTATGGTCTCTCTATTTCATTGGTCTTGATCAGTGACAAGATCATCTCCAAACACTTCCTTGTATACCTTATCACCCACAACCCCTCTCCCCTTCCAACCCCACTTTCTTCTGCGTCTATTCTTGAAGAAAACTCTCCCCCAAGTTATTTACAATTGCTCTTTCAAACCCTTTGGCCTTCCATTCACCACAAGACTTTTGCTGCTGTCGCTTTGTTCAACCACTCCCTCACCTCCACCGTTGATACCTCAGTCCCCAGCAAAATCCACTCTCTCCTATCCTGATCATTTCTTCCCCATCTTACCTCCCTCGACTCCAAGGGCTGTAGACTTGAGTGTATCTAGCACATGACTGGGTTAGCCATCCAACACCAGATCTGGCTGGACCATATCAAGCGCTATTTTTTTTTATTCGTTCATGGGATGTGGGCATCGCTGGCAAGGCCAGCATTTATTGACCATCCCTAATTGCCCTTGAGAAGGTGGTGGTGAGCCGTCTTCTTGAACTGCTGCAGTCCATGCGGTGAAGGTTCTCCCACAGTGCTGTTAGGAAGGGAGTTCCAGGATTTTGACCCAGCGACGATGAAGGAACAGCGATATATTTTCAAGTCGTGATGGTGTGTGACTTGGAGGGAAATGTGCAGGTGGTGTTGTTCCCATGTGCCTGCTGCCCTTGTCCTTCTAGGTGGTAGAGATCGCGGGTTTGGGAGGTGCTGTCGAAGAAGCCTTGGTGAGTTGTTGCAGTGCATCCTGTGGATGGTACACACTGCAACCACGGTGCGCCGGTGGTGAAGGGAGTGAATGTTTAGGGTGGTGGTTGGGATGCTAATCAAGCTTCCTGAGTGTTGTTGGAGCTGCACTCAACCAGGCAAGTGGAGAGTATTCCATTACACTCCTGACTTGTGCCTTGTAGATGGTGGAAAGGCTTTGGGGAGTCAGGAGGTGAGTCACTCACCGCAGAATACCCAGCCTCTGACCTGCTCTTGTAGCCTTAGTATTTATGTGGCTGGTCCAGTTAAGTTTCTGGTCGATGATGACCCCCAGGATGTTGATGGTGGGGGATTTGGCGATGGTAATGCCATTGAATGTCAAGGGGAGGTGGTTAGACTCTCTCTTTTTGGAGATGGTCATTGCCTGGAACTTGTCTGGTGCGAATGTTACTTGCCACTTATCAGCCCAAGCCTGGATGTTGTCCCGGTCTTGCTGTATGCGGGCACGGACTGCTTCATTATCTGAGGGGTTGCGAATGGAACTGAACACTGTGCAATCATCGGCGACCATCCCCATTTCTGACCTTATGATGGAGGGAAGGTCATTGATTGGGCCTCACTTTCCTCTACCAAAACAACCCACTACTCTAGGATCATTCTGGAGTGCGAAGCTTCTTTTCTCCAATACCAACCATATCCTTAAACTCCTTTCCCCTGCCCCATGTGAAATGCCTTGGGATTTATTATCTATGTTGTTAACAATTCTGGATTACATGTAGGATTAAAATCAGTAATGTCAGACATTTCATAATAAACTAAGTCACAAGTCACATATACAGCAGCAGTGGGGAGTTGTAGAAGTCAGCCAAAAGAACACAACATTTCAGGACCAGTTCATTACAGGTTAGTCAGTTGAGAATGGATTTCTTTACAAATTTTTCAAACAATGAACAGGCAAGGACTCCTCAGAAAAAAAGTTGCTGCCTGATCCTTACCGTTATAGTTTATCTTGCAATTAGACAGGTGTTCCTAACTAGTGAGTCACATCTTGCCTGGTGTGGCCAGGTCAACTTTCTCAGTAACTGGTATAACAAAACTGTCTGATTTTTATATCCAAAAAAAAACATTTGAAATACACTCCTGCCTTTGAGAAGTCAATCTGCCAGAAGCACTTTGTTGGAATAATAAACAGCAAACACCATTACATACAAAAAGGCATGCCGACAGCCACCTGTATTATCTGGCAAGTGCTGCTATGCTTACTCTCCTGATTAAATTATGCCATTGCTAACTATCCTGCAGATACATCTTAATTGTTTCTAGCACTTGAGTGAACCTGGTGATCTACCTAGCTGCATGTGTCTGGTAGTACAGTCCCCACCAATTAGAACGTCCAAGTTTAAAGTGGGCAGTTGCTTATACTGGCCAAAAAGTGAAAACCATTAACCATTTGCATTAATGTCAATTTCAAAGCTGCTGATTATACCATCTTTAGTCCTCCATTTAATTCAGGTAGAAACAGCTGCAGGCCAGTGTTATATTGGAAAGTAAACCAATGATTGATGTCAGCACTGCAGATTTCTGTGGCCGGGAAGTTGCTGGAAGTTGGCGGGCTTTCTCTCTCTAGGGGATTTTTTTTAGCTGTGACGAGACATTGCTTTATGATTCCCTCCAGATGTGTGCATTGTAAGAACATTGTAAAATTAATTTGTATATTTTTTTGATGGTAGTTACAATGGTGCATCAATGGTAGCATGACCACAATCAGTGGTCGCTTTGTAATCAGGAAATGCCAGCCAACTGGTTAAGTTGGGGCAGCCTCTCCATTTGGTATTACAAGTCACCGTTGAACATGATGTGTACTGACGTATAGTAGAAGAGGGCTTTTGTTACCTCAGTGGTAACTGATCTGATTGGTATCTCTTGGAAACAACCAGGGGGATGAAATTTAATTTCTGTTCAATAAGTATTAATAAGTGAAAGAAGCAGTAATGCTGGTTCTGTGAGCTACATTACAACAGTGACTATATTTCAAAAGTACTTCATTGGCTGTAAAGTGCTTTGGGATGTCCCGAGGTCGTGAAAGGTGCTGAATAAATGTAATTCTTTCTTTCTTGTGTTAAACAATTTTAATTATAGGAGCATAGGTACAAGTTTCTGCCTGCTCAACTAATGCCATTATTATTCATACTCCTTAACACAGCAATCCATATATGTTAGCTCTAATACAGAGCAAATTAAACCCTCTGATGAGGACGTCCTGCTCCAAACCACAATCCATCCTCTCCAACACTGGGCTAGTTAAACTGGGCCATCACTCCCCTATAAGATTAGAGACAGAGCAGCATGACAAAAGTTGAGAAGACAAAGCTCCATGTTTCTGCTGCAGTTGCAGTTAGGCATTCTATATCAATTCAAAAAATCCATTAGTTATTCTGGGACCTCATTTTTAATCATTTTTTCTCTTATAGTGTATATAAAATGAATTACAATTTCATCATGAGGCATTTTTTCAGCATCAGTCGCTTTGAAATCTCAGCAGACACTGAGGAAAAGAGAAATTCATAAGAACATAGAACATATGAACAGAAGAAATAGGAGCAGGAGTAGGCCATCCGGCCCCTTGAGCCTGCTCTGCCATTCAACAAGATCATGGCTGATCTTCTACCTCAACGCCATTTTCCTACACTATCCCCATATCCCTTGATGCCTTTATTATCTAGAAATTTATCGATCTTTGTTTTGAATGTATTCAATGACTGAGCCTCCACAGCCCTCTGGGGTAGAGAATTCCAAAGATTCACCACCCTCTGAATGAAGAAATTTCTCCTTATCTCAGTCCTAAATGGCCTACCCTTTATTCTGAGACTGTGACCCCTGCTTCTAGATTTCCCCATCCATGGGAAACATCCTCCTTGCATCTACTCTGTCGAGCACTGTAAGAATTTTGTATGTTTTAATGAGATCACCTCTCATTCTTCTAAACTCTAGAGAATACAGGCCCAGTCTACTCAGACTCTCCTCATACGACAATCCCGCCGTCCCAGGAATCAGTCTGGTGAGCCTTCGTTGCACTCCCTCTATGGCAAGTATGTCCTTTCTTAGGTAAGGAGACCAAAATTGTACACAATATTCCAGGTGCAGTCTCACCAAGGCCCTATATAATTGCAAATGTAAGGAATCTTACAACACCTGGTTACGCTGTTCTCCTGAAAGCTGGGTAAAGCATCCACGACACCACACAACCCTGCCACGGCAACCTCTGCAAGACATGCCAGATCATCGACACAGATACCACCATCACACGAGAGGACACCACCCACCAGGTACATGGTTCATACTCCTGTGATTCGGCCAACGTTGTCTACCTCATATGTTGCAGGAAAGGATGCCCCCGAGCATGGTACATTGGCGAGACCATGCAGACACTGCGACAACGGATGAACGGACACCGCGCAACAATCGCCAGACAGGAGGGTTCCCTCCCAGTCGGGGAACACTTCAGCAGTCAAGGACATTCAGCCACCGATCTTCGGGTAAGCGTTCTCCAAGGCGGCCTTCGAGACACACGACAACGCAAAATCGTCGAGCAGAAATTGATAGCCAAGTTCCGCACCCATGAGGACGGCCTCAACCGGGATCTTGGGTTCATGTCACGCTACACGTAACCCCACCAGCGAAAAAAAGTTATCTGTTTTTAATACAACGGGTCATTCTCTGTCTTTCTCTTCCTTTCGGATGTTTCTCTCTCTGTCTTTTGTTCTGGCCGTTTGTGTATTCGGTGGTCCTGTAGGTAACATCTCTCTGTCTGAACACTTTGATTGTCTTGACAACGGGCAGTTGGAAAGATTATCTGTAATCACCAGGTATTGTTCTCTGACTATAAATGCGGTAACCTTCCATGGAATCCGAATCCCACACTCACCTGACGAAGGAGAAAGCCTCCGAAAGCTTGTGATTTTCAAATAAAACTGTTGGACTATAACCTGGTGTTGTAAGATTCCTTACATTTGTCAACCCCAGTCCATCACCGGCATCACCACATCATGACTATATAATTGCAGTAAGACATCTTTATTCCTGTACTCAAATCCTCTTGTAATAAAGACCAACATACCATTTGCTTTCATAATTGCTTGCTGCACCAGCATGTTCGCTTTCAGTGACTCATGTACAAGGACACCCAGGTCCCTTGAAAATCAACATTTCCCAATCTTTCACCATTTAAATAATACTCTGCATTTCTGTTTTTCCTACCAAAATGGATAACTTCACATTTTTCCACGTTATATTCTATCTGCCATGTTCTTGCCCACTCACTTGAAGCCTCTTTGCATTCTCCTCACAACTCACATTACCACCTAGTTTTGTGTCATCAGCAAACTTGGAAATATTACATTTGGTCCCCTCATCCAAATCATTGATATAGGTTGTGAATAGCTGGGGCCCAAGTCACAATCTGCCAACCTGAAAAAGACCCGTTTATTCCTACTCTCTGTTTTCTGTCTGTTAACCAATTCTCAATCCATGCCAGTATATTACCCCCAATTCCATGTGCTCTAACTTTGTTCACCAACCTCCTGTGTGGGACCTTATCAGAAGCCTTCTGAAAATCCAAATACAACACATCCCTTATTTGTTCTACTAGTTACATCCTCAAAAAACTCTGATAGGTTTGTCAAACATGATTTCCCTTGCATAAATCCATTTTGACTCTGCCAAATCCTATTATTATTTTCTAAGTGTCCTGTTATCACATCCTTTTATAATAGATTCTAGCATTTTCCCGACTATTGATGTCAGGCTAACAGGTCTGAAGTTCCCTCTCTCCCTCCTTTCTTAAATAATGGGGTTAGTTTTGCTATCCTCCAATCTGCAGGAACCATTCCAGAATCTAGAATTTTGGAAGATGACAACCAATGCATCCACTATCTCTATAATAATCACAGCAGTTTGTGAGTCTCCTTAGGTGCCAGAGTGGAATGCATGACCAAGGGACAGGAAAGTGTGGGAGAGCTTCATTTTAATATTGCAATAAATGGCAATGAGATGGAAACCAGCGTAGGTGCAATTCCCTGATTTTCTCATGGCCATACATAATAGGCAGTCAGTGTCAGGCACTAATAGGAAGTCACTGTTTAAAGGGGGACCAGCTGTATTGGAGCCAGCTATATTTTTATTTGGAGCATATACGAAAGTGAAATTTAACTTTGTGGGAGCTGAATTGATCAGTGTTTTTTTTTGGAGGTTTTTGCCCAGATTTTTGGCAGTAAGATTCATCACTGATACAATCAAAAATCTACAAATGAGAATTGCAACGAGCATGCTTCTCTTTTTATCTGATACTGAGAAAGGATAGCAAGGCAGATTCAATTGCACCAGAGGCAGACTGCCCGCACCTGCCCTTACCCACGCAGCTGTGGCTTTAGACCCAGATTCACCTATCTACGAAGGTCTGAGGAAAACTGAACCATGGAGATAGGGACAATTTGTACCATCTGCTCAAGTCTGTTAACTTCCACCACAGGGATGGTATTGCATGTGGCAGTCAACATCATCTCAGCACTGAACTTTATTGCATCAGACTCAGTCCAAGCCCCCACAGGAGACATCAGAAATATCAATTGATCTGCATCAAACAGGTCACTAGTGCAATGTTTATCAGGGCAAACAGCTTTATTGCTTGCTCCTCTAGAAACCCAGCAGCAGGATGAGAAGGCCATGCTATTTTTTTGTATTGAAGAATTCTCCAGTCGGTGATGAACATAACCCATGAGGTCAACCAAGCCTCTGCATGTAATTCATGAATTGCAAGCGGTACCACTCCATCAATGCGCAGATGCTTAGTGACCGGTGACACAGAATCGTGCACTAAAATGTCCACATCCTAGGCAGCAGTCATGACACTTTCATTTCAAAAGAAAGAACTTGCATTTATATAGTGCCTTTCATGTCCGCAAGATGTTTCAAAGCGCTTTACAGCCAAAGAAGTACTTTTAAAAAATGTAGTCACTGTTGAAACGCAACAGCCAATTTGCACACAGCCAGGTCCCACAAACAGCAATGAAATAAACGACTAGGTGATCTGTTTTAGTGGTTGATGGATTGGTGGTGGCCAGGGAGAACTCCCCAACAGTTCTTTGCATAGTGCCATGGAATCCTTTATGTCTACCTGAGCAGACACATGGGGCCTCAGTTTAATTTCTCATCCAAATAAACAGCAGCTCTGACAATGCACTGCTGCCTCAGTACTGCACTAAACTGTCAGCCTAGATTATGTGCTCAAGTCTTGAACCACAACCTTTTGATCCAGAGGTGAGAATGCTGCCACTGAGCCAAGCTGATATCTCTTCAATTTAAGACAATCTTCTGTGCCTGGGCTATTTGAAAGAGAAGGCAGACAGTAAGCATAGCTTTTGGGAGATCAATGTTGCCCTGTTCAGCCTGGCTCATGACAACATTGAGACAGCAACAAACAGCAGCTGAACAAAGATATAATGTGGCCCATACAGCCACTGGGATCATTATGGAACACACCAAAAGCATCCAGAAGCAGCACTTCAGATGCATGGACAGATCAGGGGGTGTTTTACGAAACAGCCCTGCCCAGGGCTCTAAGATTATTATAACGTGCTGCATACTGCACAAGTTTGCCCTTTGGAGGCCCAACAATGGAGCAGGTGGAGGAGAAGGTTCAACTGCAGCCAACAATAGTGCAAGTCATGACAATCGGGCCAGAAGATATCTCTGCTAAAACATCATTGCAGACATCAAGTCATGCAGCAAACTTGCATAGATGAGACCTTAAGCTAAGTGCCTCATCCACACAATGCATTAATAGCCTTTTCCAGATGTGTATAATGCAGTGTTTCAGTAGATCTTCGCCAACATTGGCTTCTGCACTAACTCATTTAGGATGCTGGACACAGTTGATGTATGGTGCAACCAAATGTAATTCTTAAAACTGAGTCGTATATGAAGCTCATGATTTTTTGCCCCTGTGATAGTGTATGTTTTCTATGTTCTACATCCTAATCTTGTGTGCTCCTTCTAGGTACTTCTCTGGTGGCAGGTGTAAGCGTAGTGGCTGGCTGCTGAGTGTCAATAGGAGCCTCTTGGGATTGAGTTGGCTTTGCAGTTCCTCAGTTCCTTGTGCTGGGTCATGGTATGGCCCTACAACTGGTGCCGCCATGTCCGATGTTGAAGCGGCTAGTTGCTCCTGCCTGCTTTCTCTATGCCCTCTGTTACTGGAGCTTCTGCTGGAGCTTTCCTTACAGTTGTCACATGCTCCATAGTAGACTGCCATTCTGATAAGCAGTCATGCATGACTGCATAAAAACAAATCGTGGGATCCTCCACTGTCCATGTCTGACCTTACAGGGTTTTTGGCACATTAATGACAACAAAAAATGCTGATGCTTAGACACCATTCTTCTTTAAAATGCAGGCCTTGTGAAGTGTGAATTTCTCTGTCTTGCAGCTGAGGGTGCGAGCTGGTCCTCTGATCTGCAAGCTCCTGCTCCTCCTCTGCTACCACTGCTTATCGGTCCTGACAACATTCCAGTTGTAGTGCTGAAGGCCTATGCACCAGAATTAACCCCCGCCCTCTGCTAGCTAAGCTAATCCAGTGTAGCTGACACCAGTATCGACTTAACAATGTGCAGAATTGCCCAGGTGTGTCCTAGCCACAAAAAGATGGACAAATCTAACCCAGCCAGTTACTACCCCATCAACCTCCTCCCAGTCATCAGCAATGTGACCGATGCTCAGTTTTGACTCCACCAGAATGAATCTGCTCCAGACCTCGCTGTAGCCTTGATGCAGACAAGGGCACAAGAGTTAAATGCAAGAGGAGAGGTGAGAGTTACCTCCTCTGACTTAGGGCACCAAAGGGGGGGGGGGTCAAGGGAAAGCCCTCCAGTGGCTGGAGTCATACTTTACACAAAGGAAGATGGCTATGTCGGAGGCTCTCAAACCTCTCCTTCCTCTACAAGGCTCAAGTCAGGAGTGTGATGGATTACTCCTAGTTGCCTGGTTGGGTGCACCTGCAATAACACTCAAGAAGTTCAATACCATTCAGGACAAAGCAGTTTGCTTAATTACCGCCTCTGCCACTGGACTCAATATTCATCACAGTGTACTGCGGCTGTAGTACATACTACCCACAGAACTGCAGCAATTCGACAATCTTACTTTGACAGCATCTCCCAGCCCCGCAACCTCTACAACCAAGAAAGACAAGAGCAGCAAGATCATGGGTACACCGTCACCTCCAAATTTCCACTTCAAGTCACCATCTACAAGGCACAAGTCAGGAGTGTGATGGAATACTCTCCACTTGCTTGGATGAGTGCAGCTCCAACAACACACAAGAAGCTCGACACCATCCAAGATAAAGCAGCCCGCTTGATTGGCACCCCATCCACCACCCTAAACATTCACTCCCTTCACCACCGGCGCACAGTGGCTGCAGTGTGTACCATCTACAGGATGCACTGCAGCAACTCGCCAAGGCTTCTTCGACAGCACCTCCCAAACCCGCGATCTCTACCACCTAGAAGGACAAGAGCAGCAGGCACATGGGAACAACACCACCTGCACGTTCCCCTCCAAGTCACACACCATCCCGACTTGGAAATATATCGCAGTTCCTTCATCGTCGCTGGGTCAAAATCCTGGATCTCCCTTCCTAACAGCACTGTGGGAGAACCGTCACCACACGGACTGCAGCGGTTCAAGAAGGCGGCTCACCACCACCTTCTCAAGGGCAATTAGGGATGGGCAATAAATGCCGGCCTCGCCAGCGACACCCACATCCCATGAACGAATAAATAAAAATATCATCCTGACATGGACATAAACTTGTGCTCCAGAACTAGCCACGCCTCTAGCCAAACTGTTTCAGTACAGCTACAACACTGGCATCTACCCGACAATGTGGAAAATTGCCCAGGTATGTCCTGTCCACAAAAAGCAGGACAAATCCAATCCGGCCAATTACCGCCCCATCAGTCTACTCTCAATCATCAGCAAAGTGATGGAAGGTGTCGTCGACAGTGCTATCAAGCGGCACTTACTCACCAATAACCTACTCGCCGACGCTCAGTTTGGGTTCCACCAGGACCACTCGGCTCTAGGCCTCATTACAGCCTTGGTCCAAACATG
The DNA here is from genome assembly GCF_035084215.1 of Heptranchias perlo. Taxonomy (NCBI): domain Eukaryota; kingdom Metazoa; phylum Chordata; class Chondrichthyes; order Hexanchiformes; family Hexanchidae; genus Heptranchias; species Heptranchias perlo. The sequence goes on from NC_090332.1 coordinate 63,471,871, forward strand.
GACAAAAGAGCTGAATTCCAGAAGTGAGGTGAGAGTGATTGCCCTTGACATCAAGGCAGCATTTGACCGAGTGTGGCGCCAAGGAGCCCTAGTAACATTGAAGTCAATGGGAATCAGGGGGAAAACTCTCCAGTGGCTGGAGTCATACCTAGCACAAAGGATGTTGGAGGCCAATCCTCTCAGCCCCAGGGCATTGCTGCAGGAGTTCCTCAGGGCAGTGTCCTAGGTCCAACCGTCTTCAGCTGCTTCATCAATGACCTTCCCTCCATCATAAGGTCAGAAATGGGGAGGTTCGCTGATGATTGAACAGTGTTCAGTTCCATTCGCAACCCCTCAGATAATGAAGCAGTCCGTGCCTGCATGCAGCAAGACCTGGACAATATCCAGGCTTGGGCTCATAAGTGGCAAGTAACATTCGTGCCAGACAAGTGTCAGGCAATAACCATCTCCAATAAGTGAGAGTCTAACCATCTCCTCTTGACATTCAACGGCATTACCATCGCCGAGTCCCCCACCATCACCATCCGGGGTGTCATCACTGACCAGAAACTTAACTGGACCAGCCACATAAATACTGTGGCTACAAGAGCAGGTCAGAGGCTGGGTATTCTGTGGTGAGTGACTCACCTCCTGACTCCACAAAGCCTTTCCACCATCTACAAGGCACAAGTCAGGAGTATGATGGAATACTCTCCACTTGCCTGGATGAGTGCAGCTCCAACAACACTCAAGAAGCTCGATACCATCCAGGACAAAGCAGCGCGCTTGATTGGCACCTCATCCACCACCCTAAACATTCACTCCCTTCACCACCGGGGCACAGTGGCTGCAGTGTGTACCATCTACAGGATGCACTGCAACAACTCGCCAAGGCTTCTTCGACAGCACCTCCCAAACCCGTGACCTCTACCGCCTAGAAGGACAAGGGCAGCAGGCACATGGGAACAACACCACCTGCACGTTCCCCTCCAAGTCACACACCATGACGACTTGGAAATATATCGCCGTTCCTTCATCGTCGCTGGGTCAAAATCCTGGAACTCCCTACCTAACAGCACTGTGCAAGAACCTTCACCACACAGACTGCAGCGGTTCAAGAAGGCGGCTCACCACCACCTTCTCAAGGGCAATTAGGGATGTGAAATAAATGCTGGCCTTGCCAGCGACGCCCACATCCCATGAATGAAGAAAAAAAAAAAAAATGATACAGCACAGAAGGAGGCTATTCGGCCTATCGTATCTATGCCGGCTCTTTGGAAGAGCTACCCATTAGTCCCACTCCCCTGTACTTTCCCCATAGCCCTGTAATGTTTTTCTCTTCAAGTATTTATCTAATTCCCAATTGAAAGTTACCATTGAATCTGTTTCCAACACCTTTTCAGGCAACGCATTCCAGATCATAACAACTCTCTGTGCAAAAAAATGATTCCTCATGTCGCCTCTGGTTCTTTTGCCAAGCACCTTAAATCTGTGTCCTCTGGATATCGACCCTTCTGCCACTGGAAAGTTTTCCATATTCACTCTATCAAAACCGTTCATGATTTTGAACACCTCTATCAAATCTCTTAATCTCTCTGCTCTCAGGCGAACAACCGCAGCTTGTTTTAGTGATGTTGGTTGAGGGATAAATATTGCCCAGGACACCAGGGATAACTCCCCTGCTCTTCTTCAAAATAGTGCCATAGGATCTTTTACATCTTTCTGAGTGGACAGATGGGGCTTCGGTTCAACATCTTATCCGAAAGGACAGACTCCTTTAGCACTACACTGAAGTGTCAGCCTGGATTATGTGCTCAAGTCCCTAGAGTGGGACTTGAATTCACGACCTTCTAACTCAGAGGCAAGAGTGCTACCAACTGAGCTACAGCTGACACTGGTGCTGGTGTAAAATGGAAAGGCATGTAGAGCCTGGAAAGAGCTGTTTGAGAGCAGAGCATGCAGCTTTAGCCTTGTTTAACAGGATGGGAGGAAACTCTTTGTGCCATGCATAATTTATCCATCTAGTTGGTAATGTGAAATATTAACCAGCCTAACCGTGGTAAATTTCCTGAGGCTACTAGCCTTTTTTTCTCATCTGCTCCCATGTCCTTTGGCTGTTTGACACAGCACAAAATCAGAGAATGGTTACAACACAGAAGGAGGCCATTCAGCCCATCAAGTCCATGCTGGCTCTGCAAGAGCAATCCAGCTAGACCCACTCTCCCGCCCTTTCCCCGAAGCCGTGCAAATTTTTTCCTTTTAAGTACTTATCCAATTCCCTTTTGAAAGTCATGATTGAACCTGTCTCCACCACCCCCTCAAACAGTACATTCCAGATCATAACCACTCGCTGTGTAAAAATGTTTTTCCTCATGTTGCCTTTGGTTCTTTTGCCAATCACCTTAAATCTATGTCGTCTGGTTCTTGACCCTTCCGCCAGTGAGAACAGTTTCTCTCCATCTACTCTGTCTAGACCCTTCATGATTCTGGATACCTCTTTCAAATCTCCTCTCAACCTTCTCTGCTCTAAGGAGAACAACCCCAGCTTCTCTAGTCTATCCACGTAACTGAAGTCCTTCAACTCTGGAACCATTCGAGTAAATCTCGTCTGCACCCTCTCCAAGGCCTACACACCCTTCCTAAGGTGCGGTGCCCAGAATTGGACATAATACTCCAGTTGTGACCGAACCATTGTTTTATAAATGTTCATCATAAGTTCCTTGCTTTTGTACTCTATGCCTCTATTTATAAAGCCCAGGATCCCGTATGCTTTTTTTAACTGCTTTCTTAACCTGCCCTGCCACCTTCAACGATTTGTGCACATATACCCCCAGATCTCTCTGTTCCAGCACCCTTTTTAGAATTGTGCCCTCTAGTTTATATTGCCTCTCCACATTCTTCCTACTGAAATGTATCACTTCGCACTTCTCTGCGTTAAATTTCATCTGCCGTGTGTCCGCCCATTCCGCCAGCCTGTCTATGTCCTCTTGAAGTTTATCACTATCTTCCTCATTGTTCACTACACTTCCAAGTTTTGTGTCATCTGCAAATTTTGAAATTGTGCCCTGTACACTCACGTCCAAGTCATTACTATATATCAAGAAAAACAGTGGTCCTAGTACCGACCTCTGGGGAACTCCGCTGTATATCTCCCTCCAGTCTGAAAAATAACCATTCACCATTACGTTGTTCCCTGTCTTAGCCAATTTAGCATCCAAGCTGCCACTGCCCCTTTTATTTCATGGGCTTCAACTTTAATGACAAGCTTATTATGTGGCACTTTATCAAATGCCTTTTGGAAGTCCATATACACAACCTCAACCGCATTGCCCTCATCAACCCTTTCTGTTACCTCATCAAAAAACTCAATCAAATTAGTTAAACACGATTTGCCTTTAACAAATCCGTGCTGGCTTTCCTTAATTAATCCACACTTGTCCAAGTGACTGTTAGTTTTGTCCCAGATTATCGTTTCTAAAAGTTTCCCCACCACCGAGATTAAACTGACTGGCCTATAGTTGCTGGGTTTATCCTTACACCCTTTTTTGAACAAGGGTGCAACATTTGCAATTCTCCAGTCCTCTGGCACCACCCCCATATCTAAGGATGTTTGGAAGATTATGGCCAGTACCTCTGCAATTTCCATCCTTACTTCCCTCAGCAAGCTAGGGTGCATCCCTTCTGGACCAGGTGACTTGTCTACTTTAAGTACAGCCAGCCTTTCTGGTACCTTCTCTTTATCAATTTTTAGCCCATCCAGTATCTCAACTACCTCCTCTTTTACTGTGACTTTGGCAGCATCTTCTTCCTTGGTAAAGACAGATGCAACGTACTCATTTAGTACGTCAGCCATGCCCCCTGCCTCGATGCGTAGATCTCCTTTTTGGTCCCTAATCGGCCCCACCCCTCCTCTTACTACCTGTTTACTGTTTATATGACTTTTGGATTCTGTTTTATGTTAGCTGCCAGTCTATTCTCATGCTCTCTCTTTGCCCCTCTTATTTCCTTTTTCACTTCCACTCTGAACTTTCTATATTCAGCCTGATTCTCACTTGTATTATCACCCTGACATCTGTCATACACCCCCCTTTTTCTGCTTCATCTTACTCTCTATGTCTCTCATCATCCAGGGAACTTTGGCTTTAGTTGCCCTACCTTTCCCTCTTGTGGGAATGTACCTAGACTACCCGAACCATCTCCTCTTTAAAGGGCACCCATTGTTCAATTACAGTTTTGCCTGCCAATCTTTGATTCCAATTTACCCGGGCCAGATCCATTCTCAACCCACTGAAATTGGCCCTCCTCCAATTGAGTATTTTTACTCTAGAATGTTCCTTGTCCTTTTCCATAGCTAATCTAAACCTTATGACACTCTGATTGCTCCTCCCTAAGTGTTCCCGCAATGACACATGCTCCACCTCATTTCCCAGAACTAGATCCAGCAATGCCTCCTTCCTCGTTGGGCTGGAAACGTACTGGTCAAGAAAGTTCTCCTGAACACACTTCAAAAATTCCTCCCCCTCTTTGTCCTTTACACTTTTACTATCTGTATTAGGATACAGATGCCGGCTCACAGTGGAAAGGATATCCAAGAAGATCGCGCATATAGACACAGACATCAAGTTTTTACAGAGCTGCAAGAAAGCAGACAAGATCCCGAAAGGACTCCAGATCACGAACCCACTCAAGTCCACATACAACTCGGATTACGCTGAGAGACTCTGCCGTCGTACCTCTCGCACACTCCGCAACCATCTCGTACACCAACTCTACAGCAGACGCCGCAACCTCGAAACTAAGTCCATACTCTCAACCTGTACTCAGGACACAGCAGACCAGCTACGAGATACCGCCAAACAGACGAGGCAACGAAACTATGCTGCCTACATGAAAACCAAGAGCAGGAAGCTTGAGAAACTCGGCATCACCACTAGCATCGACCAAGCTTCCCCTGGTACCACGGTTGCAACCACAGGGAAGTCTATCGTCAATTTGTCCGACCACACCCTTCAACCAGACGAAATCGAAGTTCTCAGCTGAGGGCTCAATTTCTGCTCCACTACCAAAATGGACCCCATTAGTCTCGCGGCGGACACAGAGGAATTCATCAGGAGAATGAGGCTCCGGGAATTCTACCACAAACCCCAAGATTTCAGCAGCGAACCCAATGAGACAATCAATGATCCGGAACAGCAGACAGAGGGATCCGCGGTGCAGCAACCGAAGAGGAAAGAGTCAAACTGGACTCCTCCGGAGGGTCGCTGCCCTCAGCTTGACATGTATGCCCAAGCTGTCAGGAAATGCATCGATGCCAGATTCATCAGGCGCACTCAGAAGACAGTCCAGAATGTCACCCGAGCACGACGCAACGCCATCAACGCTCTCAAGACCAACCGCAACATCGTCATTAAACCAGTGGACAAAGGAGGAGCCATAGTCATACAGAACAGAACGGACTATTGCAAAGAAGCATACCGACAACTGGACAACCAGGAACACTACAGACGGTTACCCGCAGATCCGACCAAAGAACACACCCACCAGCTCAACAAACTGATCAAGACCTTCGATCCAGACCTTCAAAGCATCCTACGCACTCTCATCCCACGTACTCCCCGCGTGGGAGACTTCTACTGCCTCCCAAAGATACACAAAGCCAACACACCCGGACGTCCTATCGTATCAGGCAACGGAACCCTGTGTGAGAACCTCTCTGCATACATCGAGGGCATCCTGAAACACATCGTACAGGGAACCCCCAGCTTCTGTCGCGACACTACAGACTTCCTACAAAAACTCAGTACCCACGGACCAGTTGAACCAGGAACACTTCTCACCACGATGGACGTCTCGGCACTCTACACCAGTATCCCCCACGATGACGGCATCGCTGCGACAGCATCAATACTCAACACCAACAACAGCCAATCTCCAGACGCCATCCTACAACTCATCCGTTTCATCCTGGATCACACTGTCTTCACCTTCGATAACCAGTTCTTTACCCAAACACACGGAACAGCCATGGGGACCAAATTTTCACCCCAATACGCCAACATTTTCATGCACAAGTTCGAGCAGGACTTCTTCACTGCACAGGACCTCCAACCAACGCTATACACCAGATACATCGACGACATTTTCTTTCTATGGACCCACGGCGAAGAATCACTAAAGAGACTACACGATAACATCAACAAGTTCCATCCCACCATCAAGCTCACCATGGACTACTCCTCAGAATCAGTTTCTTTCTTGGACACACAAATCTCCATCAAAGACGGGCACCTCAGCACCTCACTCGACCGCAAGCCCACGGACAACCTCACGATGCTCCACTTTTCCAGCTTCCACCCTAACCACGTCAAAGAGGCCATCCCCTATGGGCAGGCCCTGCGAATACACAGGGTCTGCTCAGACGAGGAGGAACGCGATGGACACCTACAGACGCTGAAAGACGCCCTAGTAAGAACGGGATATGACGCTCGACTCATCAATCGACAGTTCCGACGGGCCACAGCGAAAAATCGCATAGACCTCCTCAGGAGACTAACAGAGTACCCTTTGTCGTCCAGTACTTCCCCGGAGCGGAGAAACTACGCCATGTTCTCCGCAGCCTTCAACATGTCATCAATGATGACGAACACCTCGCTATGGCCATCCCCACACCTCCACTACTCGCCTTTAAACAGCCACCCAACCTCAAACAGACTATCGTTCGCAGCAAATTACCCAGCTTTCAGGAGAACAGCGTCCACGACACCACACAACCCTGCCATGGTAACCTCTGCAAGACATGCCAGATCATCGACACAGATACCACCATCACACGAGAGGACACCACCCACCAGGTGCATGGTTCATACGCCTGTGATTCAGCCAACGTTGTCTACCTCATACGTTGCAGGAAAGGATGCCCAGAGCATGGTACATTGGCGAGACCATGCAGACGCTGCGACAACGGATGAACGGACACCGCGCAACAATCGCCAGACAGGAGGGTTCCCTCCCAGTTGGGGAACACTTCAGCAGTCAGGGACATTCAGCCACCAACCTTCAGGTAAGCGTACTCCAAGGCGGCCTTCGAGACACACAACGCAAAATCGTCGAGCAGAAATTGATAGCCAAGTTCCGCACCCATGAGGACGGCCTCAACCGGGATCTTGGGTTCATGTCACGCTACACGTAACCCCACCAGCGAACAAAAGCTATCTGTTTCTAATATAACGGGTCATTTGCTGGCTTTCTCTGCCTTCCGGATGTTTCTGCCTCTCTCTCTCTGTTTTTTTTTTCTGTTTGTTTGTTTTTTTTTGTTGACTGTATATTCGGGGGCTCTGTAGGTAACACCTCTCTGTCTGAACACTGTGATTGCCTTGGCAACGGGCAGTTGCAAAGACTATCTGTAATCACCATGTATTGTTCTGTGATTTATAAATGCGTAGGCTTCGAGGAGTTCCTGACATTTACCTGAGGAAGGAGGAAGCCTCCGAAAGCTTGTAAATTTCAAATAAAATCGTTGGACTATAACTTGGTGTTGTAAAATTGTTTACAATTGTATTAGGATAGTTCAAGTCCCCCATTATCACTACTCTACGGTTCTTGCACTTCTCTGTAATTTCCCTGCAAATTTGCTCCTCTATATCCTTCCCACTAGTTGGTGGCCTATAGACTACCCCTGGTAGTCTAATGCCACCTCTACTGTTTCTTAACTCTAACCAAATAGATTCTGTCCTTGACCCCTCCAGGATATCCTCACTCTCCAGCACTGCAATATTCTCCTTAATCAATACTGCCACTCCCCCTCCTTTCTCTCCTTCCCTATCTTTCCTGAACACCTTGTATTCAGGAATATTTAGTACCCAATCCTGTCCTTTTTGGAGCCAGGTCTCCGTTATCGCCACGACATCATATTCCCATGTGGCTAATTGCACCTGCAGCTCACCAACCTTGTTTACTACGCTTCGTGCATTTACACACATGCACTGTAAACCTATCTTAGACCTTCTTGTATTCTTTCTGATTCTGATCCCACCTAATACCGTAATATTTCTTAATCTAGTGCTATCTGTCTCTCCCAATCCTTTATGCACCTTGTTTCTCCTTTCCAATGCTGCATCCTGGTGCCCCCCCCCCCCACCAGCCAAATTAGTTTAAACCCTCCCCCACAGCACTAGTGAACCTCCCCACGAGGACATTGGTCCCAACACTGTTAAGATGCAACCCGTTTGGCCTGTACAGGTCCCACTTCCCCCAGAACTAGTCCCAATGCCCCAGGAATCTCAAGCCCTCTCTCCTGCACCATCTCTCCATCCATGTATTCATCTGCTCTATCCTCCTATTTCTATACTCACTAGCGCGTGGCACCAGGAGTAATCCAGAGATTAATTCCTTTGAGGTCCTGCTTATTAATCTCTTTCCTAGCTACCTAAAATTTGCCTGCAGGATCTCATCCCTCTTTCTACTTATGTCATTGGTACCGATATGGACCATGACCTCTGGCTGTTCACCCTCCCCCTTCAGAATGTTCTGCAGCCGCTCAGTGACATCCTTGACCCTGGAACCAGGGAGGCAACACACCATCGTGGACTCATGTCTGCGGCCGCAGAGATGCCTGCCGGTTCCCCTAACTATAGAATCCCCTATCACTATTGCTCTCCTGACCTTTCTCCTCCCCCCCTGTACAGCTGAGCCACCTATGGTGCCGTGGACTTGGCTCTTGCTGCACTCCCCAGAGTAACTCTCTCCCTCACTAGACCGGTTAGAGAGCGAGATGCACTTAGGGGAATCCTACACTAACTACCTGGTCCTCCTTGTATGTCTGGCGATCACCCAGTCCCTCTCTGCCTGCACACTCTTAAGCTGTGGGCTGACCACCTCCTGAAATGTGCTAGCCACGTAGCTCTCAGCCTCGCAGATGCACTGCAGTGACGCCAGCTGCTGCTCAAGCTCCGAAACCCAGAGCTCGAGCTCCTCCAGCTGACGACACTTCCTGCACCTGTGGTTGTCCAGGACATGGGGAGTGTCCTGGAGTTTCCACATGGCACAAGATATGCATTTGACGGGACTGGGGTGCCCTGCCATGCCTCGATTTATTTATTTATTTATTAGCTACTAACTAAACTTACCAGAAATAAACTTAAGATTTGTCTGTGATCTGAACAAAAAAAGAGCATTTATTGTGCTTCCCACTTCCTTGTGCCTTGGGGGGTCTCAAAGCTCTGAAAATGTTTTCTGTCCAGCAACTATCAAGCAGCTCCTTTAAATAGCACTGTCAATACTTAATAAAGCTGACCTTGAGGAAGCTGGTGAGTAGGCCCTCTCTGCTGCTGCTCTCTGCAAATCATACTCTCTTGACTTTTAGAGATGTATGTTTTATTTCTCAGAATGTTTAAGATCTTTAACTTTCAAAGACCATATTCTGAAGGTACATTAATAGGCATAATGTGAGAAAAAAAGGACCACCATTTTTCATAGAAACTCCAACACAGCAAAACAAAGCAATCTCAGTCAACCCTTTAACATAGTGCAGCCAGTATCAGATTTAGATAAGCTCATTGAGTACTCAACCGAGAATAATTTGGAGAGCAATTCCCACTGTTATCTCTATGCCTGCTGTCAATTATGATTCATATTGCTTGACTTGCCAGTAGACAATATGAAAATGAATATTGCTGCATGCTGGTGCTTTGTCTAATATACTGTTTGTTGTTTATGTACTTTTGTAAAGGCATTAGACTCCAATAGTCCATTAGCTTGCAACAAAATGACAATATTATTTAACTGCACAACTAAAAGCATTTGTTGTGAAACTTATGATGGGGGAAGTGATTCTATCCAAATGTATCTACATCTTCAAATATTGGCAGAACATAAAAAAGACAAAATTATGTCAGAAAAGATAACGGGTAAAGCTTAAAGAAATGACTGGTGAAAAATATACAAGAAGAAAGAAATTGGACAAATCATGTTGCTTCTGGAGATAGGTCCACTGTTAATTGCAAAATTAAGTCACTGCATGAAACTTTTATCTGAGTTTCAAGTTTAAATCTCACACAAGGTATCCATACCTGAAATATAAAGTAATATTGACAATTTCAATCATTGCCTTTTATGTCTGTAAAATTCAATCTAAACAACAAGAAGCAAATCTGCTTTCTGCTCACCCACAAATACCAACCACAAGTTAAATCTGTGACAGGCTCATCTGACTACAGAAGCAGAAGTCACTGGACGATGGCACAATGGTGCCTTGCATATTGATACTTAATTGTGGGTCCTTGTGGTGTGAAGCCTATCTCAGGGGTTGCCTGAGTTCAGGTTTGAAAGTGGACTGTCAATGCAATTCAGATGAATTTACTACAGTGTTTGTTCTGTGCCATGCTTAAATTAATACAGCGCTTAATACAGCCATAAGAGCAAAAGGGAACATTTTCTGTTCTCCCTCACAAGTTTATATTCCCATAGATGAACTGAGTGACCGTAGGAAACTGTTTTAGCAGTTACAAGATTCTGTGCAAATATATGCTTTTACAAAATTTTAAACACCTCTCTGTATCTTTCACTTGGGGCCACAGTAAAATTGAAGTCAATGGGAATCAGGGGGAAAACTGTCCAGTGGCTGGAGTCATATCTAGCACAAAGGAAGATGGTAGTGGTTGTTGGAGGCCAATTATCTCAGCCCCAGGACATTGCTGCAGGAGTTCCTCAGGGCAGTGTCCAAGGCCCATCTTCAGCTGCTTCATCAATGACCTTCCCTCCATCATAAGGTCAGAAATGGTGATGTTCGCAGATGATTGCACAGTGTTCAGTTCCATTCGCAACCCCTCAATTAATGAAGCAGTCCGAGCCTGCATGCAGCAAGACCTGGACAACATCCAGGCTTGGGCTCATAAGTGGCAAATCACATTTGCACCAGATAAGTGCCAGGCAATGACCATCTCCAACCAGAGAGAGTCTAACCACCTTCCCTTAACATTCAACGGCATTACCATCGCCAAATCCCCCACCATCAACATCCCGGGGGGCACCATTGACCAGAAACTTAACTGGACCAGCCATATAAATACTGTGGCTACAAGAGCAGGTCAGAGGCTGGGTATTCTGTGGCGAGTGACTCACCTCCTGACTCCCCAAAGCCGTTCCACCATCTACAAGGCACAAGTCAGGAGTGTGATGGAATACTCTCCACTTGCCTGGATGAGTGCAGCTCCAACAACACTCAAGAAGCTCAACACCATCCAGGACAAAGCAGGCCCGCTTGATTGGCACCCCATCCACCACCCTAAACATTCACTCCCTTCACCACCGGCGCAGTGGCTGCAGTGTGTACCATCCACAGGATGCACTGCAGCAACTTGCCAAGGCTTCTTCGACAGCACCTCCCAAACCCGCGAACTCCACCACCTAGAAGGACAAGAGCAGCAGGCACATGGGAACAACACCACTTGCACGTTCCCCTCCAAGTCACACACCATCCCGACTTGGAAATATATCGCCATTCCTTCATTGTCGCTGGGTCAAAATCCTGGAACTCCCTTCCTGTGGGAGAACCTTCACCACACAGACTGCAGCGGTTCAAGAAGGCGGCTCACTACCACCTTCTCATGGGCAATTAGCGATGGGCAACAAATGCTGGCCTCGCCAGCGACGCCCACATCCCATGAACGAATTTTTAAAAATGCCGTTTTCAGGCTGCTACTGCCCTGTTTACGCCGGACAGAGGAAGTAAAAATCGGCTGCACTGTTTCTCTCAGTGCTCTTTTGAAATGTTAAAATCTTAGTACGTGCTGGCCGTGGAGAAAGGCGATCACAGTCAATACATAGCTGGAAATCGCACGGCTTCATGATATGCTAGAGATAGTCCAGGTATATTGCCGCTGGTGCTTACTCAGAAACTCGCCCCTTTTGTCCTCGCTTATTATAAGTCTGACTGTGAGTAGTGAACTCAAATTGTCCTATTCCTCCCTTCTCCACACAAAACTGCATGAGTTCTTTTGTCTACCCTTTAACAAGGACCTTGTGTAACTTTTGCAATCACATTTTAGCAAAGGAAGAAGACTGGGTGGCAGCAAATACAGACGAAAAGTCCTTTATCACCTTCTGCCAGTCTTACTTACCAGTTTACTCACATTACTTTTATGTTAAAATTGATGGAAAGAGGAAAATATACCACTTTATTATTAGAGACATATCTCATAACTCTTGTTCCTGCAGTACAGTCAAACTGTAAAATTAATATTCTATTACTTGCTCTCATATAACTGGAACCATCTTTCAAAGGCTATGGACTTACTGCAGTTAATTTAAATCTAGTTATAATTCCCACAAGATTCCTACTGTACATAAAGCAGCAAGAACTCCAGCACCCGTCTACATTCACTGTTCAGGAAATGGTTTGATGTAATCATGAGTCCCTGACTATACAAAAAGGGACAACGGTATTATTAAGGTACCAAATGGCGATTCTAAATGAATGGATAACCAACTCTATGTTACCTCCCTGAACCCAGCTAATAATTGCTGTAGATCCATCTCTGAATATAAAGTGCAGACGGGTAGAGTACTTGCAACACTATTCTCTTGTTTTTGAGTACAATATACTTTTATGTTAACATGTGTGTGCTATTTATATTCAGACAAACGGTATTTGAAGTAGGAAGTAAGGATCAGTAAGTTGTGCATGGCTCTTTAAGTCCAAGTCCACATTCTAAGAGAAGAAAATAGTCCACTGAAAGTTTAATAAGCGTTTTCTTATTGATTAGCTTAACGCACAATATATGTGTTTTTCCGACTTTCAGTGCATTAGAAGTAACGCAGAAGTGAAGGAACAATCAGAAATAACCTTGATAATGTGACTGAGAATCCCCTCAAACAGCTAAATAGCAGTTTACCATCTTAAATAGCACACAGTGCACTAATACTACAGTGCACTGCATATTTTTCTGTACAAATAGAGGGAACACAGAGTTTACTGATGAATCCCTGGACATTATTGTAGAGGACACGGAGGAAGCAGAGCAATACCCTGAACAGTACAATAAGCCAACAACAAATACAACAGCGCGGGCAGTGTGAAAGGCAATCAGCCGGAGGATCTAACACAGTTTCTACCAACCGCCAAATATGGAAAAATGTTCTTACACGTCCAACTTGAAGAAAAGCGCATAGGTAAGCAATCAGGATCATTCCACATGTCTAAAAAGAGGAAGTCTAATATGGGTATGAAATTAAGTAGAAGGTGTCTATCATGGTTTACTGAGCAGTTTGACAATGGGGGTAATTTTGACTTTATGCAAGTGTAAAATGGGCAATAGCGAATCGACAGCCCGTTTCACGTCTCTCTCGATTTTTATTTCTGTTGACTTCAAAGGAAATAAAAATCAGGAGAGATGTTAAACAGGCTGTCAATTCGCTATCACCCGTTTTACACTATCGCACAAAGTCAAAATTATCTCAGAGTATTTTGAAGTCTCATTTGTCTTGGGATTAATATTGAAAATACCCCTGAGACTGTTGATATTGGACTTTTGCATGAAAGATGACAGGATGTTCCAATTTTAATAATATGTTGATGTATATAAATAGTCCCTTTATTGAATTTGTTTCCAGACTCAATCTGATGAATAACTAACTAAACAGCAAATGAAAATTAAAAAGTTTGTGAAACACATTTTACAAAATAAACTGTATCTACTCATAACAATTAAAGTAGAAACTCAGAGGACTGAAACAACAGCAAATCAATGCAGAACTGCTCAGGGTTTTGTATTCACCTCTGCGCTTGAAGGAACTTTCTAGATTATTAACAGCAAGAGCAAAAATATTCCTATTTATCATATTCATTGCACAAAATGTTAAAATGTAGAATAAATTAAAAACTTTTGAAATTTACATTATTTTTTGCTTTGCAATTAGTTTTATACAGGACTGACAAAAGTATTTTATTATTTTCACTTGAATTGAACATTGCAGCTCTGTTTTCAATGATTTTCAGATTAATTTAAGTGGTCTAGATCCATCTAATCTGGATTTTTATTGCTACAAAGCACTACTGATTCATGGTATACATTTTAATTACTATTATTATTTATGCATCCCTGTAACAACTGAAGATACACTGCAAACGCGGCAATTGTTTAGTAGCATCAGACACTATAAAATTAAAAGTCGTTAAGACATTATCAAAATAATAAAAGGAAACTGTCAAACTCAGAAGCAGAACTACCTAATAATTCAATCCACAAAGTCACATACCTTAACGGGGAAGAAAAGTCTAGGGGGATTACTTTATATTTAAAGTGCTCTCAATTGTTATAGAAGGAAATGATAAGCTTATCTCAAATTTCTTTGAGATTGTTTTGAAAATGACAATTTTCCTGCCTCCAAAGAAATCTTTAAGTAGGCTCCCCCTCCCTTCTGGGCTGTTATGGCGAGTTACAATGAGTGTTCTATAACAGTTTCATACTGTGTAAGGGGGAATGCATGAGTATGAGGGATGTATGAGTGTTACAGTATCACTGTATGGTATAGCACAGGAGCCATTCAGCCCATCGTGCCTGTGCCAGCTTTTTGAAAAAGCTATCCAATTAGTCCCACTCCCCTGCTCTTTCCCCATAGCCCTGTAATGTTTTTCCCTTCAAGTATGTATCAAATTCCCAATTAAAAGTTACTAATGAGTCTGTTTCCAACACCCTTTCAGGCAGTGCATTCCAGATCATAACAACTCGCTGCGTAAAAAAATGTTTCCTCATGTCGCTGCTGGTTCTTTTGCCAATCGCCTTAAATCTGTGTCCTCTGGTTACTGACCCTTCTGCCACTGGAAAAAGTTTTTCCTTATTCACTCTATCAAAACCATTCATGATTTTGAACACCTCTATCAAATCTCCTCTTAACCGTCTCTGTTCTAAAGAGAACAACCCCAGTTTCTCCACATAACTGAAGTCCCTCACCCCTGGTACCACTCTAGTAAATATCTTCTGCACCCTCTCTAAGGCATTGGCATCCTTCCTAAAGTGTGGTGCCCAGAATTGAAAATAATACTCCAGCTTAAACAGTGTTTTGTAAAGGTTTAGCATAACTTCCTTGCTTTTGTACTCTATGCCTCTGTTAATGAAGCTAAGGATCCCATATGCTTTTAAAGAGCCTCCTCAACTTGTCCTGTCACCTTCAAAGATTTGTGTATATACACCTCTAGGTCTTTCTGTTCCTGCACTCCCTTTAAAATTGCACCATTTAGTTTATATTGCCTCTCCTCATTCTTCCTACCAAAATGTATCACTTCACTTCCCTGTATTAAATTTCATCCGCCATGTATCTGCCCATCTCCCAGTCTGTCTATGTCCTCCTGAAGTCTGTTATTATCCTCCGCATTGTTTACTACATTTCTGAGTTTCGTGTCATCTTCAAACTTTGAAATTATACCCTATATACCCAAGTCCAGGTCATTAATACATATCAAAAAATGCAGTGGTCCTAATACCGATTCCTGGGGAACACCACTGTATAGTTCCCTCCAGACTGAAGGTCTGAAGTTCACCACTACTCTCTGCTTTCTGTCCCTTAGCCAATTTTGTATCCACATTGCCACTGTCCCTTTAATCCCATGGGCTTTAATTTTATTAACAAGTCTATTATGTGGTACTTTACCAAATGCCTTTTGAAAGTCCATACACACATCAACCACACTACCCTCATCAACCCTCTCCGTTACGTTATCAAAGAACTCAATCAAGTTAGTCAAACACGATTTTCCTTTAACAAATCCGTGCTGACTTTCATTTATAAGCCCACATTTTTCCAAGTGCCAATTAATTTTGTCCCGGATTATTGTCTCTAAAAGTTTCCCCACCACCAATGTTAGGCTGACTGGCCTGTAATTGCTGGGTTTATCCCTCTTCCCTTTTTTGAACAGGGGTGTAACATTTGCAATCCTCCAGCACTGTCCTGGTGTGAGGGTGTGTATGTGTGAGAGGGGTATGTGTGTGAGGGGGATATATGTGTATGGGGATCTTTGAGTGTGAGGGGGTGTATGTGAGAGGCGTGTATTTGAGAGGGGTGTATGTGAGGGGGTATGTGTATAAGGGTTGTATGTATGTAAGGGGGTATATATTTATGGGTGATGTATGAGTGTGAGGATGTGTGTGAGGAGTATGTGTGTGGGGGGGTATGTGTGTGGGGTACATGTGTATAGGGATGTATAAGTGTGACGGTGTGTGAGGGGATATATATGTATGGGGATATATGAGTGTGAGGGGTGTATGTGTGTGAGGGGTGTATGTATGTATGGGGGGTATATGTGTATGGGATGTATAAGTGTAAGAGTGTGTATGTGTGTAAGGGGTGTTTTTGTGTGAGGGGATATATGTGTATGTGGCTATGTGAGAGGGGAATGTATGTGAGTGGTGTATGTATGTGACGGGGCGATACTTCAAATTAGAAGGCAATCTATGTGACAGCTAAACTGTGACAGGCTCACCATCACTTCTGATCTGGAAGGAGGCATAATTCAACGGGTTACAGACACAGTACAGAAACTCAAACAAGCTACATTTTAAAATATATTATTACTTTTAAAGCAATTCCAACCACAGGCATGAGAATACTATATATTCTCTGAAAAAATAAGAACAAAATGGCTCATTGATTTGCTGACCATTTAGACTTGTCAATCCTTGCTCTGCACTGAGATAGCTGATCTCAGCCAGGGTGGCAGTAGGGATGCTACAATTGGCCTTGGGGGCTCTGATTAGGGAGGTGAGCACCAGCATGGTTCCTATTCCTAATTGCTATCTATAATCTCCTGCCAGACGTGCACATCAGACGAGGGCAGGATCAGATTCGTCACTGATACCCTCCCTCCCTGCATGCAGTTGAACAGCCTACTGACAATCATTGTCAAGGCTCACTGTCACATTTCAGGAATCTTCTGACCATCTTTCCTTAGAAAGGGTTTGGAACGAGAGTTACTTTTATTTAAAACAATGTATATACTCACAAGTTTAAAAAAGACACCTGGACGAAAGGTGGTTAATATGCTAAGTGGAAATTGTTTTCTTCAGAGACTAAATAATAAGCAATTTGCTAGCTTGTTTATGTAGTTGAAGAAAAGCTTACACCCATTATGCTGGTAAGATTCCTGTCCATCGGTGAAGAATGATATAAGATAGAGGCTGGGACACTGGCACTGAGGCAGGTTTTTTGTTTGAAACAGGAAGACTGCAAGCTTTATCAAAAAGAAAGGCTATGAGGGCAGTCAAACTCCTTCTTAACAGAAAGAGCTGTAAAATCTGTAGGCAGGCTTGGGAAGACTGCAGAATGCAAGGAATTGATTCTGTTTAAGTAAGACAACCCACTGATGTGCCTTGTTCATTACTTTATACTGGTACACAAGGAGGTTGAATTGATTGAAATAAGTGAATCCGAACATAATTGTTGCTCTGTATGTTCACTTGAAGGGAAATAAAGCAGCTTAATGATTTCTATCAAATCTTGATTCAACAAGTATTCAATCAGTTCACCTTCAGAGAGATTGAAGATAAACACGTGTGAAACACACAGATATCCCATTCAGGTGACAAAAGGGTACTATTGTTACACCTCGGGCCATATTACTGTACAAATAGAGATAGGGTAGTGTGAGTCAACTCCCATAATGATAAGATGTTCAGACAGCTTACAGGAACAATTGGTGTAACTGAATGGTTCAGGATTTCCTGACAATTTTTCCACAGAAAGGATTTGGAAAAATGGTCGTTATATCCTAGAATGTAATAAGCGCACAAATAATGAGCAATTGGGTGAGATAATGGAGGATGCATGATGCCATGGCATCATACTCCAGCCAGGAGTCAATGTCTTCAGGAGTGGAGAAAATCAGCAAGAAAAATACAAAGAAAAGGAACAAGAACAAACAAAATATCCTGCTCTTTTAATGATTTATTATCAATAAATTCCAATGTGATAGTAGTATCTGAGAGATCTAATTTATAATTGTACATTTTGGGAAAGGTAGATGATATAGTTTGATACAGTTTCTCAGATATGACATAGCACACACTCGCAAAATTGTTGATGCTGGATCAGATCTGTCGAAGTCCTAATAAAACTAGTAGATCATCAAAGAATCCCAATGTTCCTATTAAAAGCTGCTCATGAAGACCTTGCTTTTTTGAAGTTGGAAACTTGTTGATGTGCTTTTTTTGGCTATATAGTCCTGCTTTTCAAGACTGGTCATGAAAGACTCTTAGCTCTACCTGACTGCAGAATGATTTCTGGACTTGATTAGCATGCATTTCAATTACACTATGCAGGAATTATGACAGAACTTTCATTGCTGGTAACTGTGACTCACAGTGCATCCAAGAGGGCTAGGCATGAATTCACAATGGTGGAAGGTATAGGCTTGAAACTACTTGCAAGGCATTAAATAGTAACTGAATCAAAGATGAATGGGATGTAGCGCTCTGTCTAGTGTTAGCATACAAATAGGAAATGTGACAGAAAACAAGTAAGGAAAACTAAGGGCATGTAATCTGTCCCGCTGGATTACTGCCCAGGCGGTGAAGACGAAAACCTACCCCATTTTGTCCTAACACCTCTCAGTTTCACAATGCAGCTCAATTAACTACTTAACTGTCTCCTGTACTGTTATCATTTGACTTTCTTCTGTTTCATTGAGGCAGAAAGCTGTGCAAATGTGTCAATGCATTCTATTAACTACTTTGAGTATTAAAATAGGAGCCTCAAAAATACCTATGCTACAGGGCACAAAGACTGCCTAGTTTCATGGAGGTATATTTCTATTTATATAGTACATGGGGCTTAAATTACATAACCCCTGAAACGGGAACGGGTAGTGCGGTACGCAATTAACTCGCGCCTGGTTGTGGCGATGCAGGCAGCATGTTACATTCGTGCAGCTTGCTTTTTAAATGATTGATGCATGCAACTAGTGCTACCTGTGCTGTGGACTGGCTGCACACATCAGATATCGCGAGTGGCTTGGGCTTCTTAAAGGCAGCCTGCACCTCTTAAAGGGGAGGTGCATTGTGGCTGCAAGAAGTGGTGGGAGTCATTTGTGAAGTGATTCAGCACTGTAATACTTTGAAGCATGGCTGCACCTGCAGGACAGCGTGCACCAAGGTTCTCTGATGATGTACTAGCAGCCTTGGAGCAGCAGGTGGAAAGAAGGAGGGGCATCCTATATCCGGAGAGGGGGGCAAGAGGCCCTCCAGACAAATGCTCAAGAGGCAGTGG